>NC_136496.1:90629217-90781717 GCF_053919585.1 Euprymna scolopes
GAATGGACGCTATTTTGCTTTTCAGCACAATTATTGAAATTAGTTTATTGAGTGGTTGTGGATATTATATGGAGAAAATTATACGAAAAGAGAAGTTGATGCAACCTGGGTAATCCATTATCGGAAGGAGTCCAATGTCGTTTAGGGTTATTCCTTTTGTCAAATAATAAATTCTTAAATCGAATATATGTCTCTATGTGTTGCTTTTTTTTTAAGAATTTAAAATTTAACCACGAAACTTATATATTGCTCCATTCTTAAATATTGAGCTTTTACTTTTTGGCTAGGATCACCTTGAAAGTATTACTTTAAATAATATCTATCAGGATTTTTCATCTGAATGCTATCAGTGTCTCATCTCGCTTATATATATATATATATATATATATATATATATATATATATATATATATATATATATATATATATCAGCCCCTTTAAGAAACTCGTTTCTTATTGTTGAGCACTGTCAGTTGAATTAAATCGGTCAATTTAGCTCTTTGGCGCAGATCATCATATAATAATTAGGTCACTCTGACAGATGTTAAAAAGCAATTAAAAAATAAATTTCAACAACATTGCTCGAGGTTAACGATTGCCGAACTGATTAAGTCATTGTTAATGAAACCAGGGATGGCTTCTGTCCTTGGGTTCGAATCTATTGACTGGTGTTAATCGTGATACCTTGCACTGATGATTCCCGAAATCATGAAACACTAGTGTCTGTAGGTATTTAATAATTATTATAGTAAATAATTTATATATATATATATATATATATATATATATATATATATACATATATATATATATATATATATATATATATAATATAATATAAAGCTGAATGTGTGTGTGTGTGTGTGTGTGTGTGTGTGTGGTCACGAATAGGCTCCTATATGGTTGACTATTTTAAAAACACTGATTACATATAATGATAGAAGATGTATCGAGACACAGGAATGGGTATGTTTGATCCTGCAGAACGGTGGTTCATTAAAATTGTGGGGTCTGCGTTCGCGCCTGGTCCACAAAGTATTGAAATAAAGAATTTAAAAATTAAAAAAAAAACGTTTACAAGTGTTTTTGATATAGATGTACATAAGAATACTTTGATAAGTATGTTTTAACTTAAATAGGGATGGTATAATAAAATTGTGGGGTCTGCATTCGCGCCTGGCCTCCATAGAATGGAAATATGTACAAACTTTAATAAAGACTTTTCATATCTATCTGCGTAAGTATACTTTGATAATTATGTTTCAGTTTGAAGAAATATGGTATAATAAAATTATGGGGTGTTCGTTCGCGCCTGACCTCCATAGAATGGAAATATGTCACAAAGTTTAACAAGGTTTTTTAATATAGATCCACAGAATATTGTGACAAGTGTTTCATTGTGAACAGGCATGGTATAATAAATTATGGGGTTTATCTATTTTATTTTTACTTTCATCATATTTTGCTTTGGTTTTGATACCCCCGAATTCGAAGCTATCTCTTTACAACCCTTCCTTTTCATAACCTATCATACTTTCATAAATCAGAGCCCATTTTCTGTAGGCTGTTTCTTAACCCAGTCAACGAAGGTTACTTTTGCTAGTATATATATATATATATATATATATATATATATATATATATATATATATATATATATATATATATATGTAGTATACCAATAAAATAGGTGTAAATTTCATGATTCATTCCATCTTTATATCTTAACTAGCGAGGGGTACCCGGCGTTGCCCGGGTGTTTTTCGGGATATGTGAAAAAAACTTGAAAATGTGAAAAAAAAACAGGTGCCCGTGAAAAAAAAAACGAAGCCTTCACAACGCGCAGTTGGAAAATAGTAAAGTGTAAATAAAAAACAGGTGCGCGTTTTTGATTGACGTTACGGCAATAGGTATTCAGCGGTAAGCATTTTGTGCGGGACAGTTTTGAATGAGGTGAGTAAATCGGTTTGTTTGTTTTTAAACACCCGCTTCCTGTTTATTAGGAGGAGCGAAATGAAAGCTACAGTCTGATATGACGAAGTCGACATTGAACAAACGTTACTTAGCTCTCTTGAGACAACTGGCTTTCGGCCTGTTGTATTTATTTGCTTCCCCACTAAGCAAATTAGGCACAAGGCCGTTTTTTAAACTGGCTTTCGGCTTGTGATTAGAGTCGAGTTTCGCTACTTTTTTTTTTTTTTTTTAAATTTTTTTTTTTATATATATATATACCGAAAACCGAATGTAACCCGTGCCGATGCGGGAAATGTCGAATAATTAACGTTTGAAAGTCAATAAAATTAAATAGACAGGCGAGCTCCGTGGATAACTCTAAGATATTACAATTAAGATGATATAAAAAGTTTTAAGAAGTTGTGAACCGAGCAAGCGCTTCTCTGAAAGAAGCCTTTTGTGGACATCGAGGAAAAGCGTACATACATACATACATACATACATACATTTTCGCTTTTATATATATAGATTTGCTTCAGCTCGTGTTTATTTGCATTGTATTGTCTTCTATTAATTACTATTATATACATACTAGACAAGAAAACTACATTTAATTCTTCTTCCCAAGTTTGTCTGTATCTATCTATATCTGTGTCTATATATATATATATATATATATATATATATATATATATATATATATATATATATATATATATAGTTATGAAAATATATATGGCAATTAAGCTTCACAGAATATTCCGCGTTTCATTCTTATGAGAATTAGTAAGGCATATATATATATATATATATATATATATATATATATATATATATATATATATATATATATATATATACTAGCAGGAAGACCCGACGTTGCCCTGGATGGAATTAGTATCGACGAATTGTTCTACACTTTCAATACTTTTACTGTCATCGAAATCGGTGAAATTGCCCATTTTTTCAATCTAATCGATTGATTGGCTGCTCTAGTCGGTGACCCTCCACAATGCCCCAGGAAGAAGTTCACATGTCTCCCCGCTTCGACTTAGTCCACAATACATCGTAGTCTACATTGCGAGAGAACCTATGGTTTGTGTTATAAAATTATTTTATATAATGGTTTCTATTTAAGTTTAAAGTGAAAAGTCAAGTATCATGGTTCAGTCGTACTCTAAACAGAAACATACATTTTGAACGCGCTTCTGTCATCTCAAAGAACCTACTGTTGATTTATACACAGATCCCTTGTGTTTTTGCAGTGATAAAAATTCTAAAATTCGCTTGCGGCTAAATCAGGGTGTTAATTTTTGTCAAAATTGGACTGTTCCTTCTCTAAACGAAAAAAAAAAATTGGCCCAACCGTTTCCGAGTCTATTTGAAACGAACTCATATACGCACAAAGTGCTTTTTACATATAAATAGTAATATATCAATTGAGAGTTATATTTTATAGTTTTTGTTGTTTATCCTAATTTCATTTTCTATTGTTATAATCTTTTAATCATGCAAAGTTTTAAATTCGGCACTAAGTCGTGGTGCAATAAATCATATTGTACATATTTTCTGTTTTTAATGTTTTTCTTTGTCCACAGACTCAAATAAAGTCGATTTCAAAACGAATGCCAACCAATAATTGTTTAGCCGCCATCTTAAATTACGAAAATTTGTCTATTTTTTTCACGCTGTTTATAAGACAATTAAAATCGTCCCATCAGCAGCGTTTCATCATTCAACTGACAATCTCATTAGCCTTTATCCTCGAGTTGATTTTGGCCATGTGGTGATTAATTATTATATATAAAAACATTTCGTTTGTCTTGATATGTGAGATTATTCCGATATGACTGTAACGTTGCTTTCAACTTTTACCCTGCATCCATTTGACTACTCATCCCTTACACTATCACAGCCTAATGGCGACCTTGCGAAATGCTGGAATCAAAATGTTTTGGAAATGATATCACGTTTGTTCCTCGCATTACGATCTACGAAACGTACAAAGTATCTTCCCATATTTGACGAATGAGGAGTCTTGACATCCAAATATCTTTCTGAAATTTATCATCAACTTTTTCCAGCACCATTTTTAAGTTCTCTGAAATATCCTTGCACAATCTCATGCGTCTAGCTATAAAAATGTTTTTTTTTATTCGCTTTTTTAAACAGTGTCAAAGTTAGGGATATCAATTCAACCTCGGCATGTTTTGCTAAAGTTCAACTGCATTCAACAGCTATTTAGGGATCTTTGCGACGAAGGGATGGGATTTTGCTGCTTATTGGGTAAGTCGGAGATATTTGCGTCGAGGGGGTATAAGTGCACCGAGTTCGTCAGAGCAGATTTCATTAAAATACTAGGTAAAACATGCACAGGGATGCAACATTGCGGCGATGGGACAGGGGTTGGGGGGTTGGCCGATGTTGTGGGACCTATTAGATTTGAGACTTTTCTTTTTGGTTAAAAAGAAGAGTCTCAAATTAAAGAGCGTGAGACTAGTGGCGAATGCACTAACCATATAGGCAAATTAGAAAGTGTGCGCGAAAAGAAGAAGGAAAAATGGAGAGAAAAATACATACAGAATTTCACAAATCTATCTATATATCTATAAAAGTGAAAATATCTGTCTGCGTGTGTGTTTGTGTACATTTCCCTACCAAACTACTCTTTCAATTTTCGGTCTACAGACTCGAGCTTTGACATAAGGAGTATTGAGATTTGGGAAAATTTTTGTAATCGGTTTTCGGACAGAAATTTCGCTGTCAAAGGGTTAAACTTCAACGAATTGACCTTTGAGAACTCTACCAAATTCCTCTGCCAATTTTGGGTCTAAACACTTGAAACTTTAAAAGTGGGTTACTTGGACATGGATCAAATTTTTAATACGTTTTTCTTCATTTTACAACATGTATACCTGTTATAAAATGTATTTTCCATATTTTATTTAACGACACAACCTGAAGAGAACATGAAAAAGAAGCCAATGGAAACAACGTTAGGGTCAGCGTTTCTTGTCGAGCGGAGAATGGATGGCTATGTGGTTGTACACAATTTTGTGTGTCATCAAACGATGCTGGTTCCATTCTTTTGAAGGGAGTCCAGATTGTGTTGTTAATTCAACCTCCGTAGGTTTTACTTAAAGTTGGACTGCGCAGTTTTAGTAGATCCACCTTCTCAGGCTTTCCCTTCTGTCTTTGATAAAAGGAATTAATTTATTATTGCTAATCACCTGAGGCGCCTCTACCGGGGAATGCCGACAGGCCTGTAAAAGAACTTTTTGCAAGTCAGAATAATCCTTCCCCAGGGTGGGGTGGGGGGGCCTGACTTTTCACTCACACTTTCCGGCCGTTGAGTCACATTTCTCACTGTGGGAGAGAAATAAATAACTCGCGGTTTCGTTGTCCATTCAACCAGGGTATGTTTTGCTAAAAGCCCAACTGCATTCAACAACTCAGCTAAAAAAGCACGTTAGCCGACATGCAAGGTTACATCAACGTTACAATCCTCTATTAACCTGAGATCAACTGACCTCTCATCGTCCAATGTTACTTAATAATAACGTTGTTAAATAATGTTACGCTAGTCAAATACAACAAAATGTTTTGTTTTTTTTGCTTCAATTTTATAGCATGCATAAACGTGACAAAATGTCCTTTCCATATTTTGTCGAATTTAAGAATCAATAATTCAGAGAATGAATACGCATTCTAAATATGCATAGAATTTATAATCTATTCTTTGCTGAGCTGGTATCATTTTTAAGTTCTATAAATGTTTGGATCTTAGAAAAATGGGTTCTTTTATTTCAATTTTTTTTTCTATGTTTTTCTCGCGTTTTTCTTAGTTTTATCAAAATTTAGATTTTTTTTTTGTTTATATTGTGATAAAAAGCCGAGTTCTTGCTGTCAATGTCTTATTAGTAAGAACCAAAATTAATTTTTGCCTTTTCCATAGTTTTGTTTCTATTTAGTTTTATTCCTATGTTGGGATACCTGTAAAACGGACAGGTAACATTACATTATGAAGAAGCACGTCTGAAATGTTACAAGGTAACGCACTTGCAGTGTAATAAAGAAACATATTAACAATGTTACGAGGTAACGTGGCTACAATGGGCAGGGTGATGTATGTTTAATATTACATGGCAACGTATTTATCATGTGATGAACTTATGTTTTTATAATGTAACATATTGGCAATGTTACGCGGTAACGTATTTGTACCGTGACAAGGCAACGTGACAATGTGACGGTAATGTCTATGAAATGTTGCAAGGCAACGCATTTTCAGTGTGACGAAGTAATGTATTTGTATTGGTAACGATGTAACGTTCTAAGCATATTGTGAAGAGTCGCGTAGAAATGCCTCAACAACCGTTACGTAGCATTACAGAAACGTTGTAAAGTAGCTGTATCCGAAAACTATTGTTTCAAAGCAAACTCATCCGTCCGCTTTTCTATATACGTTCAAGATAATATCGGCAGATGGAATGAAACACTTTTCAAACAATGATGTATTCGCTTTTGTTTTCTTCTTTATCTTTACGTTCTATCTCCTGGGTGGCCGACGGCAGTTGAGGCGAGGGGGGAATGCGCCGGAGAGAAGTCGCCAATGGTAGATTACAGAGACATGTAGGCCAATATTCGGCCATGTTCAGGGTCACAATCGTCAACCGCACACCTGGTGTGGCTGCTTAACCTCGATAACGAAGTTCTCTTAAATTTAAGCCCCGCCCTCAGTTTGAGTGAAAGCGGACTAAACGCCTTCACAACACACACACACACACACACACACACACACACACACACACACACACACACACACACACACACACACATTATGAATTGAATTAGTAGGGTGTCCACAAGCACAAGTGTATGAACCTAATTTGGGTGGCTAGGTTTAATGGATGCCCTATCGGCATTTGTGTTCGCGCCGTTGACCTTAAAAATGCGTTTCTGTGCGCATTTACGTTTTCAAGATTATGCGCATACACGTGCTTTTAACACGAAAACGAATTTCATCAAAAAAAAAAAAAATCGAACAAATAAAAGAAAGGAAATGTTGATCAACGCTGAATTGTGAATGAATATATCGCCTCTATTCGTTTGAATATGAATGAATGCAAATCACGATCTGATTGGTGGAAGGTTGTTAAGAAGAAGAAGGAGAAAAGGAGAAGAAAAAGAACAAGATGATGATGATGATGATGATGATGATGATGATGATGATGATGATGATGCAGGTAGAAGAAGAAGGAATAATAATAATAATAATAATAATAATAAGAAGAAGAAGAAGAAGAAGAAGAAGAAGATGATGATGATGATGATGATCATGATCATGATGATCATGATTATGATGATGGAGGTAGAAGAAGAGGGAGGAATACTATTACTACTACTACTACTATTACTACTACTACTACTACTACTACTACTAATAATAATAATAATAATAAGGAGAAGAAGAAGAAGAAGAAGAAGAAGAAGATGATGATGATGATGATGATGATGATGATGATGATAATGATGATGATGATGATGATGATGATGATGATGATGATGATGATGATGATGATGATGATGATGATGATGATGCCGGTTGAAAAAAATATGGAGGTTGAAAAAAAATATGGAGGTTGAAAAAAATATGAAAGAAGAATAATAGGGTCGAATTATGCTGAGAAAAGGAGGAATAATCGTAAAGAAATAAAAACCAGAATGAAAGAAATACTCGAAAGATGAAGAAAACAAAAATAAACAAAAAAGGGAAGCTAATAAAGAATAGGAAAAATTAATAAATGAAGAAACTGATGCGATGTCATACGTGTTTCGATACACAATGGATTCGTCTTATGAGTATATAATAATTTGACCATAATCCACTCATGCAGTCAACGAACAGAAACTACACTGGTAATCTTGGATTACTGTAACCATCTTTTTGTTTAGCATGTGTTTGTCTCGTATATATATTACACCCCTTTCGAGGCTATAATCCAAAACAGAAGATCAGAAAAATACAAAAGAAAGCAATAATAAAACAGAGGGAAAGAAAGGAAGGAAGAAAGAAATTACAAGACAAAACGAGAAATAAAGAAATAAACGAAATCATAAAGAAAAAATAGGAGCAAGTCCAGAGTTCAATCCAAATAAAACAAAAACAAAAAAATACAGAAAAACGTTTATGATGTACGTACCCGTCACAGAACGAAAATGTCATATTCCAAAAATTATATAAATTTATCAAGTAATCTTAATACTAAGCATAACTGTTGAACGATTTAAGCTGTTAATTGGGAATCTTTAGTATAACAAAGTTGATCTGCCCTCGTGTTTTTTAAGACACTAGGCAGTGCTTTTTTGCTTACTCATAAAATGTGATTTTCTTAGCAAAAAATTAAACTCCTTGAGAAATTTACATGATTTTTTTGAACATGGCATCTTTGTTCTCTGACGGGTGTGTACACCATAAAGATTTTTCTATATTTTTCATTTTTAATTCAGTTTTATTCTGGACAAAAACCTCAATATGCATTAAAAGAAAAATTAATAAAAGATGGAAAGGGAGACAATAATTGTATTTGAGTTTCTTGTCAAATATCCTTAACGGACACGTGAAGTTGACCCAGGAGTACAATGTCTCAAACGTATTTATAACTTCTAGTTTTAGGAAGGGTTACCGGGTTTAGAGGGTTTTTTTAGGAGGGGGGGGTATTTGGGCAAAGTATTTGCGTGAGTTGACATGCTAGCAGGCTCAATGCCCAACGGAAAGGCGCTAAGGACGCCGGTCCGTGGATTTTGGCTCAATTTGATATTTAAGAAATATTTCGCTTTTTAACGGATCAAAGTGGCTTTCTGGGAGAAGACAAGTTCGAATAAATTCAGAAAGCTCTCTGATTGGTCCAAAATATAATTATTTGTTCTTATTTAGGATAGTGAATGCGCAGGAACGCGTTTTGATTTAGGACACCGAAGGGTAAACTTCGGTGCTACACGCCTGTTCCGATATAAACTGTTAGCGACACATTGATGCGTGTAGGATGGAAGCTGACCTCTACTTCTACTCCCCCCCCCCGACACGCACATTGTATTTAAAGAGAGAAAGAAATTGAAACACAATCTATAACAATGGCATTGAATTTAGTGTTTATTTATCCCTCTCTCTCTCTCTCTCTCTCTCACACACACACACACACACACACACACACACACTTTATATAAATATATATATATACACTTTATATAAATATATATATATACACTTTATATAAATATATATATATACACTTTATATAAATATATATATATATATAAAAAGTTGGGGGAGTGATGATTATAAAGTTTTAAGTGTGGCAGAATCTTAGCTTATTAAGGCTGTCGAAAAGTCATGATGATGATAAAGATGACAATATATATACATATATATATATATATATATATATGTATATATATATATTGTCATCTTTATCATCATCATGATGAAAAGTCATGATGATGATAAAGATGACAATATATATATACATATATATACATATATATATATATATATATATATATGTATATATATATATATATTGTCATCTTTATCATCATCATGACTTTTCGACAGCCTTAATAAGCTAAGATTCTACCACACTTAAAACTTTATAATCATCACTCCCCCAACTTTTTTTTTGTAATAATGACATCGAATTTAGCACTTCATAGAAACATCTGTTTTCCGGTCAGACTAATACGAGCTTTCACGGATTGATTTTTCCCCCGCTTAGCCTGATCTTAATTTCTTTAAAATTTAATCTGAAATCACTTTTTCTAATTAAGACGACGATGAAGTTTCTCATACTGGTTTTTTCTCCTTTTATTGCTCGGTTCCATTTGACTAGAGAACGTCCGGAAAAAACAATTTTCATTATTTCAGCTGTTTTGAAAGCTTTCCAATCGGTCTATATGCCTCGTCACGCTGGACTTATTTTGGACTCCATTTTCTCTAAAGAACTATTTTCGCATTTCGGATCATCCTCAGAGGATTTTTATGCAAGCTGAAATATTATGCGCGGTTTGTTTGTATATATATATATATATATATATATATATATATATATATATATATATATATATATATATATATATATATATATATATATACTAGCAAATATATATATATGTATATATATATATATATATATATATATATATATATATATACTAGCAAAAGTACCCGTCGTTGACTGGGTTAAAAACAGCCTACACAAAAATGGACTCTGATTTATGAAAGTGTGATAGGTTATGAAAAGGAAGGGTTGTAAAGAGATAGCTTTGAGTTTGGGGGTATCAAACCCAAAACAAAATATTATGAAAGTAAAAATAAAATAGATAAACCCCATGATTTATTATACCATACCTGTTCACACTGAAACACTTATCACAATATTCTCTGGATCTATATTAAAAAACCTTGTTAAACTTTGTGACATTTCCATTCTATGGAAGTCAGGCGCGAACGTACACCCCATAATTTTATTATACCATATTTCTTCAAACTGAAGCATAATTATCAAAGTATACTTATGCAGATAGATATGAAAAGTCTTTATTAAAGTTTGTGCCTATTTCCATTCTATGGAGGCCAGGTGCGAACGCAGACCCCACAATTTTATTATACCATCCCTATTTAAGTTAAAAAATACTTATCAAAGTATTATTATGTACATCTATATCAAAAACACTTGTAAACGTTTTTTTTTAATTTCTTATTTCCATACTCTGTGGACCAGGTGCGAACGCAGACCCCACAATTTTAATGAACCAGCGTTCTGCAGGATCAAACATACCCATTCCTGTGTCTCGATACATCTTCTATCATTATATGTGGTCAGTTTTCTATAATAGTCAATCATATAGGAGCCTATTCGTGACCAGACACAGACACACACACACATACATTCAGATATATATATATATATATATATATATATATATATATATATATATATATATATATATATATATATATATATATTACATACCCAACATTTTTTCACTTCTTTTTTTATTTGGCAATTTATAACTACAATAAATTGCTGTTTCACTTAATGTCATAACTAGCAAATTCCAGTATTGCTACAAATATAATTTGCTGATTCTTTATGTCCTCTGATGAGAAAAATAACAAGAATAGTATTCTTTGAAACTCCGCGGAATAAGGACTTTGTAAATTGCTTTTTAGAGTATTCAGTCGAAAAATAAATTTTGATTGTAAAGTTTAACTTTCTGTTTTAATTTTCTTTCCTCTCTTATATATATATATATATATATATATATATATATATATATATATATATATATATATATATATATACTTATTTATTGTTAAATAAACATGTTTACATCCCGCTGCTACAAACAGCCATTTGTTTCAATCAAACAACAGATAAAGATTATTCACAGATAAAGATATATATATATATATATGTATATGTATATATCTATATCTATATCTATATCTATATCTATATATATATCTATATATATATCTATATCTATATATATATATATATATATATATATATATATATATATATATATCAAATGCAGATGCTCATGTAGTATACAAATGAGCAAGCATTAACCCTATCATAAAAATATAAGGGTGGTTAAGTCAAATAAGATATGCTGAAATATACTGCAGGTATCAAGAACTCACCGTTTGAGCCTTTAGGTCAATCAGTTATTACATAAGAAATTGAAATAAATAACATTATCATATTAATATCATGTTGAAATTCTGGAACTAATATAAATAATGTCATTTTTTTTCATTTCTCCGCCTCTTCGTCTCTCTCTATTCTCACTCCCCCCTCTCTCTCTCTCTCTCTCTCTCTCTCTCTCTCTCTATATATATATATATATATATATATATATATATATATATATATATATATATATATATATATGTGTGTGTGTGTGTGTGTGTGTGTGTGTGTGTGTGTGTTGAAAATATAAATTTAGTAAGCCAATTCAATTTTTTTTTTAAATAAATGAACATTTATTTTTTTTATAAATAAAAATTCTTGACGTCAGGATAGACATATTTTCTAATTTTCTTTCCTTCCACCGTCGCATGTTGCCAATAAAAAAAATAATGATGCGTTTGGTGATTTTTAAATGTCTGAGCCAGGAGATGCCCGGGATCGCGCGTGAAATATAATATGAAGGTTCTTTCTCCGTGATAAAAGCGTTGTTTGAGTTTAAATTCAAAATATAAGTTTAGTGAGACAATTCAACGCAGATTAAAAAAAAATAAAGAAAGAAAAAAGAAATTTACTTTTGTAATTGTTAATAGTCGAAAAGAAAAGCATTTACCCCCGAAGCAATAGCCACAGAACTACTCCGAGGTCGACCTAGACGTGTTTGCAGATCTTCAAATCAGACGTCTAACATAGCTCTCTTCAATAGACATAAAGTTTATATAATGAGATGAATTTAATCACAGATTATTGAATCTTGTGGTATCAAGTTTTACAAGATATTCCTGGGAGATAATATTTTTTTATATAAGACAATCATGGCCAAATAAGAATTGCTCAATATACAAGATAGGGCAAAATAAAAATTTATAGCTTTTTATATTTAAATTTAATTCGGAAAAAAATTTTTCAAAACAAAACAACAACAAAATTATTTGAACAAAGAATAAAATTCAAAGTAATTTCCTTAATCCATAGATTGTCGATGTAGGCTCATCTCCTCAGGGGAAAGTCATTAGCAAAATATAAATAAATCTGGTTTGATATAATTTTGTAATTCAGCATATGCATAGAAAATATATTAAAGATTAAATCTTTTTAAGGGACATAGAGAAACAAAATAAGGGTTGTAACAAAGGAAGGATATTCGATTTTTGTATCCGAATGGAATAGTAATCCTTGAAGAGAATGTGACGATGTTATTAAATTTCAAGTTGGTGTAATGTTAATTCCACTTATTTTCGATATAGCATTCAGAGTAATTGGTCACGATCCTTTGGGAGTGGAGAATTATAGATTTATTCTACCTCATTTTTGGTAGTGCAAGAAACGTAAAAAAAATATCCGTAGAAAAACATTCTCTTTTATAAAGTAAAATCTAATCGTTTAAAATGAATATTCCAATTTGCGAAATAATTTTGATAAAATAAGATAGTTGGACTACAAAAAATTTAAATCCAATATTTTAAGAGCGGGTTTCAAATAAAGATAAAAATAAAAGTACAAAGATACACAAATAAAAATAAAATAAAGTAAAAATGTAGCCACTTTAAAATAAACGTATGTTTTTTTTTGTTTTTTTTTTTAAATAAAAACCGTTTAGGTATGTTTTTCTGTGTCTATAAGTAAACGAGGAGAAAAATGATTTGAAAAAATGAAAATCTTATTTATATCATTAAGTGTTTGAATAAGAGGGAGAGGAAACTGTAAAAAGAAAAGAAATAGAAAGAAAGAAAGAAAGAAAGAAAGAAAGAAAGGGAGTTATTTTTAGTATAGCGCGCGGGTGAGAGTAGTATAGAATTGAATTGAGCGCGAATGACAACTTGCAACTAAAATAAATTGGTCAAAGGTGAGAGTGGAAGGGAAGTTTATATGAGAGGGAGATTACAGAAAGCTTAAGTGGAAGGGGCGGTGTTGTCTATATATATATATATATATATATATATATATATATATATATATATATATATATATAGGGAGAGCCGACGTTGGTATATATATATATATATATATATATATATATATATATATATATATATATATATATATATATATATATATATATATAGGGAGAGCCGACGTTGCTAGGGATTGAATGATGATCGACGAATTTTTCACACTCTCACATAAATGAGAGGTTGTGTCCATATTATCTGTCCGCAATATCATTCAAACACTACCATGTTTAGATGTATGGTAAAGTGTTCGTTTTACACATTTAGAACTGCTTTAAAGTTTCACCGCTTACTCATTTTGTGACCAAATTTTAAACAGTTTTTACAGTTCTTAGGTCATCTTTTCAATTTTCGTTCATTAAAACAAATGTTATAATGAAATTACTAGTGTTCAAAAGTCCTCAGAATTAATACAGAACGTGAGAGGCGGTTTCTTCTGATTGGCTGTTGATTACCATTGCAAATTTTTCCAAATTAATGTTTTAGAGACGATTTCTTCGTAGCAACTTTTTCGTCGTCGACACCTTCATAAATCATAGTGGAATGTCGCTCGTAGGCCATGTTATTTGGGTTATATAGAGAAAGTTAACAAAAGTGATGCTCTTTGCCGTGCTAAGGTTGATAATATTTATTTCTTTCTTTTTAGTCTCTGCTTTCTGTTTATTTACTTAGTTACGTCTTTTATTTAATTTATTTTAGTCAATTTAATAAGTTGGTAATAATTTTTATGGATTGTTGACAACGTCTATAATATTGAACACAAAAATGGAAATATTATTTAAAAGCAAAGCCTAGAAAATCATGAATTACATAGAAAAAAGAGGGCATGGAAAGTAATATATTATAAGTAAAATGACCGTCCGAGTTTTCGACTAGCAAGGTTAGCGAATGTTGCCCCGGATATAAATCGTGTTATAATGCTCTCCTCCATCACTCATAGGCGCATTGTCACACGAACAGCGAATCATTCAAAAATAGAATATATTTTACCTTTCCCAAAATCTGGGAGGTATCCGTCATCACTGTCTGTTGACCTAAGGTGAGCAGTGCTGTTTACAGAGCCTGTTTTCAGTCGTCCTGCACTTCTCTTTGCCACTGGACTCAGACAGTGCTAACTCAGGGGAAGTGTAGTCGGAGACTGCGCAACCTTTGCTTCGCAATTACACGTTGTATACATTGTTTCTCGGGGCTGAATGAGAGCAATGTAAAATAGCTAAAACTTAATATATCCCACATTATGACCCCTTATGGTTAGCAGCTATGTTGTTAAATGTATAATCATCGGATTATTAGTGTAGCAGTGGCTCATTTACATAAAATACATACATAAATATCTTTATATGAATACAGATACAACAGTTGATTGGATTTGAAAGGCTCCTTGGCTTTGGGGGGGGGCATGATGGAATAGCTTTCCAGCAGACGAATTTTGAAGACTAAATTCTAATTTTCACAAAGTCATACTGACTCAACCTTGAATAATCGTATCATCTGGTCAGTGCGGAATATTTTCAGTTGTCCTCGTGTCAATTATTCCGGACACTAGCTCAAGTACTGTTTCCTCGTTGGAAGGTATTCCAAATTAGCAATATACATCGAGTCTAGAGTTTATTATATGAATTCCCGCCAATTTTACCCGCGCTCTGAATCTCTCCTTCGAAAGCGTTGACCTGTGTCCGTGAGAGCGTCCAAGCATAAAGTGAATGTCGCCTAATCCGCCGTGTTAATCTACTTCTCACTTACTTAGCTAATGACCGGACGCGCGAATCTCGTTCAAAGTCTCGCTTGTAATCTTATCAAAATGGCGTCAGGTTCGATTGGTCGGACATCCACCGTTCTGATAGCGAAGATGGCCGACTCCAATATATCTAATCACAGTGGCGTAGTCGTAATCTAGTTACGCTCATTATTAGGTTGGGATCGTTTGATGATGATATACTACAGGCCAATGGGCTAATAGCATAAACTCGTGGGTAACTGTAAAAAAAAAAAATTTTAAAAATACATGATAAATATAGAAAAAAAATAAGGAATTATGGGATCTGTGGAAATTATACGCCTTATTAAAAAACATAAAATTAAAATTTTTATATATTGCGCACATATAATATGATCTGCATTAAATTAAATCTATAGTCATTAGACGTCCCAGATACCTTTGACTTGAGATTATTTTAATTTTATATGTTTTGTATGTATTTTATATGTTTTTAATTAAACGTATAATTTCCACAGATACCATAGTTCCTTAATTTTTTTCTATCGGCATTTTACGAATTTCATTCGTATTTTTCATGCAAGTTGGAATAGTTATCAATCAGCTAAAAGAAAGCAAAGTTCATATCATTAGGTAAAAGTGGTCTAGAGGATTAATTAAAAACTTGCCTTTGAAAACTTTATTTTTAGATGGTATTCCACCTTTAACTAATGTTATAAACTTTCATTGCAAGTTGGAATCGTTTTAAAATAATTTTTGTTCCCCCAACAAAAAGAGGGTGGACCTATAAATTCACCCTTGTCCGTTCGTCCGTTCGTCCGTTCGTCCGTCCACACTTTTCTCAATAATTACGCCTTGGATTTTTTTTTTAAATTTCGCACAAACATTAAACATGATATGAGTGAAAAAAAAGTAATAGAACAGATTTTCCGGGAAAACTCCGGTTACCCCCGGAGTGCCTTTCTGATTTAAATGACTAAAATTAAGACTTTTGTACATAAAAAAACAAAAAAACTGATGCCTTGGATTTTTCTAAAATCTTCTGAAAAGTTGTAACTAACTGTTTTCTATACGATTCTGTTTGTTTATACTTCGCGATAACTATTGGGTGTTGAGGCATATCCAATAGTTAGGGGCTCTTTTAGGGCTAATACAAACACTCCATTTTTTGGGACTATTTTACCATATTTGTCCAAAATTTTCTGTGTATGTCTATTTAGCAGTTTTGCATGGTGCTGAACATAAATTTAAATATGTTGGAAACTTTGGGGGCAAATGATGGACTTAGTCATTTCTATTTTTTTTTTTTTTTTTGCATGGTGCAGAACTCAAATTTACATATGTTAAGGCCTAAAACTGCACCGTTTGTCCCCTGAAGACTTTTGGGGCTAAATGGAGGGAGGGGAAATGCTGAACTTAGTTTTTTTATGACTCGTTCGCTGTGCACTGACGGGGGACCATGCATGCTTCACTTATTTATTTAACAGAAACAATAATTCCAATCCAATCCGAGATTCTTCAGGAAATGCCACAGAAGTTTTTAGTACGATTCTTTTAATTTAAAAAAAAAAGAAAACTTTATTTCATTTTCCTTTTCGTTTTTTTTTAACAATTTAAAACATTTTTACATTCATTTTTTCATGCTACGCGAAAAAAAAACGCAAAAAAATTTAACATTTCAAAAACAAAGCCGATGACTTGTGATAAGTGCTTTCGTTAAGAGTCGCACTTCTTTGTTTACAAAACCATTCGGCGGAAGTGACGTCAGACTAATTTTAAGGTTCGGATGACCAACACTGTATACAATGTAACTTTTTTTTTTTTACGCAAATATAAAAATACAAGTTTTGGTGAATTTTTACTTGGTTCCCACCTTAACAGTTTCCTTTAAAATGACGACTTTTAAAGGTTTTCAGGTATGCTGCAAACGACTATCGCATTTAAATTTTCCGCAAATAAGTAGTTTCCGGACATTAAGCAATGTAATTCTTTATGTTTAAAGTGGTGACCATTGTTGAACTCGCAAGCGCGCATATTTTTGCCATAATTAATGCACTCGCTATTTCACAGCTAGCTTTAACATATAATGACCCAACGGGTCACCGGTAGTACAATATATATATATATATATATATATATATATATATATATCCTAGCAGGGTTACCCGACGTTGCCTAGGATTGAATGATGATCAACGAATGTTTCACACTCCCATATTTTATTGTTAGCGAAATCAATGAAATAACCCACTTTTAATCGATTGATTGCCTGTTCTAATTGGGGACCCATTAGGATGCACTTGGAGAAAACCTCTACTTTCCTCTCGCAGCGACTAAATTCACAATATATTTAAGTCTATATTGCACTATAGAGAACCTACTGTGATTTTATAAAGCTATTTTATGTATAATGGCTTGCATTAAAGTTTAAAATGCAAAGTCAAGTATCATGCTTCAATTGTGTTCTAAACAGAAACATTCATTTCGAACGCGCCCCTGTCATATCAAAGAATCTACTGTTGATTTTATATGCCTGGCATTATTGCTTGTGCGATGATAATGGCTTGAATTTAAGTTTAAAATTAAAAAGTCAAGTATCATGGTATAATTGTGCCTTAAACAGAAACATTCATTTCGAACGTGCCCCTGTTATACCAAAGAGCCCACTGTTGACTTTATATGTTGGACCTTTCCGCTTGTGTGGTAATAAAACTTCACAAATGCACTTGTGGTGTTAGGCTGTGTAAGGTGTTAACTTTAGTCAAAATCGCCTGTTCCTTCTTTTATCGAATTATTTCGATTATCGATATTTATCGAAGACATTCGGACACAAAACCTATATAAGAACACTGCCAGGCATATAAAGTACCCTGGTGTGAAATTTCATAATAATCGACAGCTGTTTTCGAGTCCATAGGGAACGGACGCACAGACACATAGACACACAGATACACAGACACAAAGTTCCTTTATATATATATATATATATATATATATATATATATATATATATATATATATATATATATTGCGCATATATATGATTTGCCTCTACGTGTGACACGCACAAACGTATCAGACTCAGAAACGCAGAGTAGTCGAGCGAATGTGGGAACCTTGCTACTGCGCTATTCCTTTGTGTGTTCTGATTAAAATCTTCCCCCCAACCTTGCGTGCAACCACTGAGCCTTGACACTTTTGGTGTCTGGGGCAAACGTAAATAATGAGAAGCAGACCGCGTTCAATATATCCTAAATGAGAGAACACGCAACATAAACGGACAGTGTTCAATCTACCTAAAATATATATATATATATATATATATATATATATATATATATATATATATATATATATATATATATATATATATATTTAAATGGACATTTGTTGAGGTAATTTGCGAGCACCGATCCCATGGGTCGATGGATAGAACTGCCGACTATCAACGCGATGGTTGTAGGTTCAATTCCCGGCTAGGGAAAGGTGCTAGTCTAGCCGCACTGATGAGTTGTGATACGACGAAACAGTACAGTATGTGGGTGACTGTATATATATATATTCAAGCAAGCATTATTAAATGCAACGGAGACACTTTGTTTTAGGATTTTTTTTTTAATTTTTCGATTTTCCGTATAATCAAATCTCAAATTCTTGCTCCCATCTATTTTCTAACAAAAACATTAAACGAACTTATTAGCCCGTTATATTCCAAGCAAATATAGCGTTAAGTCCACAGACGAACTAATGCAAATCCTAAAATCAATGCAACCAGAAAACAAAATAATTGCTTCTCTCGATGTTGAAAGTTTATTCAATAATGTCCCTGTTGCAGAAACAATAAATATAATTATCAACAACATTTATAATAATCCGTCACTCCCCCAACTTAAAATTAATTTTAAAAAATATTTTAAAAATTGCTATTAATACACAAGTACCCTTCTATAACCTCAGCGGTAACATATATACCCAAATAGATGGAGTGGCTATGGGATCAGTCCTACATGGCTGATCTAGAGAACAAAATATTTTAAAATAACATAAAACCCCTGTATATGTACACTACGTGGACGACATTCTTATTTTAGCTAAAATAATGAACGAATATACCAACTACAATATCTTTAAAAAAAAAACAACTTAATCCTTACGTTCACGGTAGAGTTGAATAATAATGATAATAAAATGTCATTTTTGACGTCCTTATTAATACGTCCTGTAATAGTTTTAACATCTCTGTATATAAAAAACCCATGAGCATAAACTCCAGCCTCCTGAACTTTAAGAGTGGGTGCCCACATAGATACAAAATAGCCATAATTAAAAATTTATTAAATCGTTCTAAAATGATATCCTCCACAAAAAAAGCACTACTCATTGAAATAAAAAAAAACATTAAATGAGTACTCACCAACAATCACTTTCCGAATCACATTGTTGATGGACAAATAAAACGAATGCTACAATAGGGCAGGTCGATTTTGGAACCCCGGTGAGGCAATGGTGATGATAGTTGGGGTTTGACATAGAAAAGACCTACACGAAATATTTTTTTTTCAAAATCGTTTCTTCACTTGACTTTAAAAGTTGAAAAATTAAAGCCATAAAAAGTGTTTTCGGTGAATTGTCAAGAACGTCCCGTCATCAAAACAATCCGTACTGTTAAGAAAATGGAATTGTTTTTTAGAATATCTTTAAAACTACATTTTTAAATAAAATGAGTGTGGACAATGAATTAATAAAATAAATATTAACTGTTAAGGCAAAATTATGTTTTTAAATAATAACGACCAAAGTTTGCTTTTTCATTTCAGGAACTTTTTTTGGGTGGAAACATTTTAGATTTCACCGTTGCAAAACACGCTCGATGATCGATAATGAAAATTAACGTTTGTTTATTATTTAATGTGAAAACATTACGATTTAGGCTTTCTTATTTCGAAAGGAAAAACGAAAAAGACTTGTTTAAAATATGTATTATTATATTTCAAGTATCTGCAGTGAATTTAAACATATTTGTTTTATCTTTTTTAATTTGTTTTTCTATTAGGTTGGTGCAAAAATAATGTCATTTTTTGACGTTCAAATGAACGTCAAAAACATTATTTTTGCACCAACCTAGTATTTCACATCAAATTCTATTTGAAATTTTTATTAAAATATGGTAATACTCCAGTTTTATATTTAAAAAAAAAACATAGTCCATACACTTTTATTCTACACATTCTTTACGAAACATAACCACGTAAATTTTCAAGTTTTTCTACTTAATAAAAAAATACTTTGCAGAAAATTAGTGTCAAACTTTTATTTCTTTTATTTTCAGGGAGTAATTTTTTTTAAGCAGTATTTTTCTTCTAAAATTATAGTTTTAAAATCAGATAACCCACAAAGATTAATACGAGTAAATAAGGAAACTGCTTTAAAGGTTTTTCGTTATTTGTGCATCTATGTTATTGTGCTAAAATAACTTTTTTAGAAAGCCATTCTTAATATGGGGAAGATAGGAGGTTGTGTTATAACTATTGTGTACTTTCACCTAACAATTTAATAAACAAAAATTCCATAAAAATCAAATTTAACTTGAAAATACAATTAAAAATAGCATGGTAACATAGATGTACACGCACTGGTTTTTCAAACTCTAAACACTAAACATTCGTTTAAAATGGCACAGCTACAGCAAGAATGAATCTCCTTATGGATAAATTCATGTTATCGAAGAAGGAGCTAAAAATGTCTTAACTAAACACAACTATGCCCCTGATTTGGTTTGGTCCTTTCTCTTCAATATATCTAATTCAACTCTACAAAGTTCTTCATTATTTCTTATAACTACCAGTTATTTTTTTTACATATGAAACTGGAAGATAGCCTAAAACAGTTTCCTTCAGTTATAATCCATTTATTTATTTTACTTTTCAGATTAGAATGTCAGTAAAAGCACGACGTTCAGTTTTAACAAGTGGTCCACAAAATTTGCTGGTCCACCTTGTCATTTAGATGAAAAAGCACCCTCAACTTCATGACAAGTCATCCAGCTAAGTTATCCCTACTTAAAAAATAGTTGGATTTCTAAGTTAATTGCTAAGGAATTAATTAGTATTTGGCAAGCAGTTAATCCACAATTGCCCTTGTTAAGGTAATATAGGACAGAAGGTCAATATATTTTGCTATAAGAGGGCCAAACAGATTGACAGAAAATCTCTTGCAGCAATCAAAGTGAAAAGAATGAAGGAACTGCTAGACAGACTGTTTGATATATCTTCTTGTAGCTGTAAATTTCCTGTCTTGAGATGTGATGACTTTACAGTAAAGTGCAAGACAGAAAATTGACAAAAAGGCACATAGTCTGCACTTGTCCTCCTAACAAGGAGGTAAAATTAATTCTATAGATTCACCTGCAATTATGTTCCTTTTTTGAGAAAAATAAAATAATATATTGGTATTTATTATGCAATCTGGCTCTATTATTAAATATTTAGCTAGTTGTGATTCATAATTAAAATTATAATTCATGTATTTATTTTTCTTTCAATGTGTTTCATATAAATATATCAATTTTAATCGCATATTTTATAAAAATAGTGAAATTTCAAAGTCATTGTTGTGTAAAATGCTATGAAAATGAAAGATTTCTCAGCATTTTTCTACACAACTTTTAAAATTAAATGCTCAATTTTCTGTTCAAGATAGGAATCTGATTTTTAGTATATGTTCTTATCACATAAAATCCCAACTATCATCATCAGTGCCATGTTGATTTTCTGAAAAAATTTGCAAATCACTCTGCGTAGATATGTGACGCCTACTGACAGCAACTCTAAAATTCAATTTATTATTTTCTACAAGAACAATTTATTATTTGCTACAAGAACACAAAACATCGTGATTAGAGACAACTCTTCATCGGCTAAAAAAATAATTGGAAGATAAATTCAAATGCTCTATGTGAGAATGTAACTCTGAACATAAAGAAATATATGGATAATGTATACATTGGGCATACAACGACAACATTGTCCCGGCGAATCACCATGCATTTAAACAATACTAGCGTTATATATCAACATTTGATAAAAGAGTCGCCCCTGCAAACAGAAAAATCCTCGTCGACAACATAAAAATCATACAGCCTGAAAATAATCTTTAAAAATTAAAAATTTTCTGAAACGTCATACATTAGAACTCATCACCTTACTATAAATAATATTGCATTCGAGAAAAGCAGCAATGTGTTAAAATGCCTTGCGTAGTGCATAAGGAACGGACTTTGCCAACAGTGCCCACGAACTTGCTGATTTTAACACTCTAATTTTTAATCGACCTATATTTTTAATCGACCTATATTTTTAATCGACTTCTCATCGATTTTATAAATTTTAACTTACCATCACCTAACGCGGTTTAATGTATGTTTTAATTTTCACTTTTTGATTTTCATTTTCGCTCCTTCTCGCTTTTACTTCCTCAGCACCTGAAGATGATTCGTGGACGAATCGAAAACTCTCGTGACAGTGACAATTATGGAACCTTTATTAATATTTTCAATTTTGATATAAAAAAAACTTATACGGAAAATCGAAACATTAAAAAAAAAAAAAGAATCACAAAGCAAATTGTCTCCGTTGCATTTAAATATACCAATTTTAAATATATATATATATATATATATATATATATATATATATATATATATATATATATATATATATATATATATATATATATATTGTGTGTGCGTGTGTGTTATAGACGTATATTTATGACAGTTAAGATATACAGAGACTTCAGCGTTTCATCCTTATAGAAAATCGTTTGGCTAAAATGCATCAGATTCGTGTTACCGTGTTCTTTTTATATACACGCAGAGTTTAGTCGCGACCGATGTAAATATAGATTCAGACCCATGCACTTAAAATGATGTCATATCTGGAGCCCTAACAAGCAAGGTCTGTAAACTGTTGATAATAAAATAGTTTTACAATTTTTTTCATATTTTTAGCTACTACTATTATGATTACATTTATGGCTGTTTTTTCTAAATACTTCTTTTTTTATAAAAGTTGACATCCCCTCGAATTTTATAAATTATTTTTTTAAACATGTAATAAAAAATGCATTTCATATTTTTATTATTTTCCACAATTTTTAAACCACAACTTTTATGTTAAAACAAAATCATAAAGAATGTTAACGTTTTTTTTTTAAATAATAAAATAGACGTTGATTTTTTTTAATAATAATATAGACGTTGATTTTTTTAATAATAAAATAGACGTTGATTTTTTTTAATAATAATATAGACGTTGATTTTGTTTTAATAATAAAATAGACGTTGATTTTGTTTTAATAATAAAATAGACATTGAATTTTTTTAAATAATAAAATAGACGTTGATTTTTTTTAATTATACAATAGACGTTGATTTTTTAATAAAAAATAGACGTTGATTTTGTTTTAATAATAAAATAGACGTTGATTTTTTTAATAATAAAATAGACGTTGATATTTTTATATAATAAAATAGACGTTGATTTTTTAATAATAAAATAGACATTGATTTTTTCTTAATAATAAAATAGACGTTGCTTTTTTTATATAATAAAATAGACGTTGATTTTTTTAAATAATAAAATAGACATTGATTTTTTTTAATAATAAAATAGATGTTGATTTTTTTTAATAATAAAATAGATGTTGATTTTTTTTAATAATAAAATAGACGTTGATTTTTTTTAATAATAAAATAGATGTTGATTTTTTTAATAATAAAATAGATGTTTATTTTTTTTAATAATAAAATAGACGTTGATTTTTTTAATAATAAAATAGATGTTGATTTTTTTTAATAATAAAATAGATGTTGATTTTTTTAAATAATAAAATAGACATTGATTTTTTTTAATAATAAAATAGATGTTGATTTTTTTTTTAATAATAAAATAGACGTTGATTGTTTTTTTAAATAAGAAAATAGACGTTGATTTTTTTTTTCACGTAAAAAATCTTTTTCGTGAACAAACCATAATATTTTGCAATTGTATAAGCATTTGCGTGTATATATGTGATAGTGTCAAAATACATACTTATAGCAAGTGAGCTACATAAACGTTTGTTTCTTTTTGCTAAAAGGCAACTGTTAGTCTGACAGATTCCTTCGATGGGATGAAACACTTGCGATAAGTGTGTAATTGATACACTTATCTCAAGTGTTTCATTCCATCAAAAGAATCCGTCAGACTAACATTTAGCCTGGCGAATTCTTTTAGAAGAACGAAACAAACGTGTTAAGTATATATATATATATATATATATATATATATATATATATATATATATATATATATATATATATATATATATATATATGTGTGTGTGTGTGTGTGTGTGTGTGTGTGTGTGTGTGAATTTTATTTATTTAGAACTGCTTTAATGTTTCCCCACTCACTCATTTTTCGACCAAATTTCAAACAATTATTACAGTTTAGAGATCACCTTCTCAACAATATTGTAAAACAAAAAAATTCAATTTTCGTACAGTGAAACAAAAGTTATGATGAATTTTCTGGTGTTCAAAATCGTAAAAATATGTAAGAAGGTGAGCGACGCTTTTATGACTAGTTTCCATAGCAACCACGTCAATCAGCGACTACTGTTGCTACTAATTCGAAAAAAGAAGTAACAAGTGAAATAGAGAATGAAAGCATGAAAGGGAGATAATTGGGAGATTTTATTGAAAGCAGACGAGTGCCGTACATTGTTATTATAGATGTGCTTATGGGGGCAAAAAATAAGACTGAAATTACACAAAGAACAAGTGAATTTATTGGGAGCCTGGAAAAATCATGGATTACAATAGAAAAATGCGAGCATGAAAAGCAATATGGTAAAGCTTAAAAATGGAACAGTTGTTAAAACTGGAAAAGAAAAGGACAAGATATTCTAGTAAAAAATATAATAAATTTATAACTTAAAATATTGCAGCACTCAGAATTTTTAAAAATTCAATTTATAACATTATATAATCAATTCTTAAGGCTACAATATTTTAAGTTATAAATTTATTATATTTTTTACAAGAATATCTTGTCCTTTTCCAGTTTTAACAACTAGTCCTTTTACTTTTCCATGTTTAAGCATAACCATGTTACTTTTCATGATCGCATTTTTCTATTGTAATACATATTTGTTTTTGTTAGCAATACTTTCTTGAATTAATTCAAGTATTTATACGAAAGTGCATTTTTACCTAAATGCGTGTTGGGAATAATTTTCCCTTTGACCAATCTGGTACCCCCTAAATGGGGAGCGGCATATATATTATTTTTTAAATATAATTATCCACTGACACATGTTTCGTCGTCCACGACTTATCAAAGTCGCTAGATTCAGCCACTCTGGTGAGTCGTGGACGACGAAACACGTGTCAGTGGATAATTATATATATATATATATATATATATATATATATATATATATATATATATATATATATATATATATAAATGTTTAGAGGTACAGAATTTATATACAGTTTAGAAAATAATAAGCGGAAGTTTCTCAAGAGCTCTTTCGGCTATCATCTCATCAGGAGAAAATCGATAGTGAACAAAATAATATTGTGTCGAAAATAAAGAGTTCTAATGAGGAACTTATTAAATGTGCCAAAAGTACGGGGACACTAAAATAAATTTATTAACGTTTAAAAAACGATTACAATATTGGCACAACGAGAGAGAGAAAAAAAAAAAAAAAAAAAAAACGGGAGAAAAGATTCAAAGTTCCCCAAAGAAAACAATGCGTTGGATGTTTCCTTTTGCCGGCACAAAGAAGGTTGACGCACCGCAATAGAGCCAGACTCCAAAATCTCTACGTAGCACCTCGAACCATTCTATTTATATCTATCGGCACAGCACGGGTTATCAACCAAATGCTAGCCAATAGCAGAGTTCAAGGCTGCAGAAGGAGGGAGACCACCAGACCCATCCTCCCTTGTCTGATCTTCGATGGAACATGCTGGTTTATACGAGTCAAAAGGTGCAAGGATGTTCGCCCAACATAACCAGCATCGCGCTGGCATTTAAATTGATATACAATGTTACTATTTTGGATGTAAGGCAAACTATCCTTGCGAAAAGATGAAAAAGCAGGTCTTGTAGTATATACCAAACGCAAGGACACAGAATAAAAGCAGTCGCAAATACTTCTGCGAATCTGTTTGGAAAGTCTATTACTCTTTTCCCCAATCCACGGTAATTTTAAATAAACCTTGCATTTCAAGGGTCCAAACGTTTTAGGGGATTTAAAATCCGCGACCTTTTTGAAAATACAGTCATCAATAAGGTCAACAGGATAACCATTATTGATGAATATTTCCCTGATCTTATTGAGTTCGGCGTCTAATATGTTAGGCGAACAAATCATGAGGGCTCTATGTACCAAAATATTAATTAAGCCGACCTTACGTGATTTTGGTATAAAAGACAACCAGTTCACATATAGGCCTGTAAATGTCGGCTTCCTATAAATTGTAGTGAGGTAGCCCCCCCCCCTTGAGCGTTCGACAAGAACATCCAAGAAAGGAAGCGAATTGTCCTTCTCACTTTCCATAATGAACTTAAGAGCCCCATGCAAGGAATTCAACCTATTAAAAAATATCCACGCTTCACTTTGCGATGGAAAAATAGCAAAAGTGTCGTCAACATATCTGAAATATGCAGTTGGTTTAGTTGCGATATTATTGTAGCCCTTTTGTTAAAACTTTAAAAGTATTTATCTAAGTAATCTGGTTAATATAGTATCAGAATACATCTGGTTATTACGGTTTATCTCCAATGTCTTTATAGGAGTCTGTAATATATTTCCATTGCATGGACGCCCAGCGCGAACGGAACCCCCACAATATCATTATATCATCTTTAGACAGGACATATACTACACTTGGATCCTAGTGATAAAAGCAAGAAAGTATATATTAATTTCACGTGCAGCCCAAAGCGACATAATTTTAAAAAATTAACATTTCGCCTTCAGGGATCGGGAGATCCTATTAATTAAAAAAAGAGGATAGGAGATGATAACATGCTACAAACATTGATCTGATTGGCCCTAAACTGGCATCTAAGCTTCAGCCTCTGTCCCATCAACGAAACGTTGCATCCCTCTGTCTGTTCTACAAGTATTTTAATGGTGAATGCTCTGATGAACTGCAAGCACTTGTGCCCCCACGACGTGAACACCCTCGACAGACCCGACAGGCTGCAAAATCCCACCCCCACACTGCAGAGATCCCTAGATGTAAAAGATCTTTCTACTCCAGTAGTTTCTTCCCCAGAACTGCTAGACTTTGGAATTCCATTCCAGGTCACTGCTTCCCCAACTGTACTGACATGCAGAAGTTCAAGTGCAACGTGAACCAACATCCTGCTGCCCAAATCCCTACATAGTACCCCAGTAGTTGTTGCCCCTGATAGTAACCCCTACACCAAAGTGGCAATGTGCCTTGTTTGGGGTGAAAATGTAATTAAAAAAATTTTTTAAAAAAAGCTTGTCTATATACTAATTTGATTTTCCTAGTAAAGTATCACCTTCTATCCTCCATTGTTAATAAATAGGATCTCCCGATCGAATAATTTTTAATCTGGAAATCGTGACGTACGTACGTACGTACGTTAAAGGTAGTACGATATTAATATATAGATTATGGATGTGGTTACATTTATTCGGAATCTGCGTGATCCCCTTCCATTTTGTTTTATATTTTTCCCGTGATTCTCATTCTTTCCAGTAATTTGTTTAATAATTTGTCTGTTTTTTGTTTGTTTGCTTGTTTTATTTTGTTTCCTTCTTTCTTTGTTTTTTTGTTTATTTTTGTTGTTGTGTTTTTTATTTTTTGTTTTTGTTGTTAATTTTTTATTTCGTTTTCTTTGTGTTTGTTTGTTTTATTTTATTTCCTTCTTTTTTTGTTTTTTGTTTATTTTTGCTGTTGTGTTTTTTTTATTTTTTGTTTTTATTGTTAATTTTTTATTTCATTTTTTTTTTACGACATATCAACCATTTTGGATTTTGCTACGACATTTGATATAATGATTAAAGTGTTCACTAATCGGCTAAGATACCGAGGTTCAATCTTCGGTCGAGTCATACTACTTTTAGAGATCTCAGCGGACTTGCACTCTCTTAGCTCGAAAGGTTCAGGGGGTAGATAGTGTCGCTTCTGGATGCTAGTGATATCAGTCCAAACATAATTCCGACTACGTTTCCAATCTGCACCGGTAACTGTCACGCCACCTGCGCCGACACAAAGCTGTCCATATACCAGTGACAAATGGGGGCCACCTTCGTGCCATTTGGGTCTGCAGAAGTGACAGATGTTAAATGGGAACAAAGTGTCGTGTACCAATATCCTACCTCGATCTTTGTTTTCTTTTCTTTCAACCTCTCCGCGTACCCTGACCCGACTTATGATAACCCTTAAACCTAGAAAGTCATTAATCATAATCAAATCGACTCTCAGAAAAAAAAAAAAAAAAAAAAAGTGTTTCCAGGTTAAATTATTGACATATTGTATCTATTCTTCTGTTTCTTTGGTTGACAAGGAAATTAAAAAAAAAAACGTCAGTTTTGAAACTGATCTTTGAATTAATGTAGATACTAAGTAAATTTCTCTCTTTGATCGGTTTCCGAAAAGGGTCAATTATAGCATAGGGCCGAAGACAATGAGTCTGCACACCACATATGTATGGCATCTACAAGGTAAGAACTAGTGATGCGACGATTTCGATAAAATTACCGATTTAGATTTCGTTTCTTTAAAAAAATTTTTAAATATTTAGCACTAGAGTTTGTTTGTTTTTTGTTATTTTTTTTTTTTTTTTGCTTTTTTTAAAAAAAAATTCAGATTGCCATCAAAAACATTTAATATGCCCATATATTTTAGAAAACATAAACATAAATTTATGCTAGGATATAAAGATTTTAGTTTTACTGCTAGTTTAAAATCAATAAATATCTGTCCTTTGAGCTAAGATCTAAGTGCAGTATCTGTTCTGATGCTACACTTAAGTTGATTTGGTCTTAGTCACTGTAGGGGAAATCCTTCTATACTAAGGCAATTGGTGTTTTTGCCTAATGCCAGAGTGCCCCTTTTTTGGGGGGGGGGCTAGGTTTCCCCCATATTAAAAACGACCTTGTGTAAATACAAAAATCAATAATATTAATCATTTTATCATTATCATTAGCATTAAAAACTTCAGCTAAAAATACATATAAAAGAATCTTTGGGGGAGGCATCGGAAGATAGGAAGATTTTTTTTTATTTCGATACCGATTCCGATACCAAAAAGTTCCGACTTTTCGTTTCCCGATTCCGATTGATTGTTCCAACACTTTTAAGAACAAAAATAGAAGCAATTTTTGTTCACGTATTTATTTTTACAACCCCAAACAACACACAAACACACACACACACACACACACACACACACACACACACACACACATTTAGTCTTATTTATAGTATTCTGAATTTTACTGGGTTTATATAATTGAAAATTCAGTAATCGTTCATATACCAATAAGTTTTAAGCCAAAAAGAGATGACTTAACCTGTAAGCTACAAAATTATCGTTTCATAATTGAGCATTCATATATTGTTTTAACAGAGACCAAACATCAAGGAATGGATTACTAGCAACAAATAGTGTATTTCATCGTTAGTTACAATTGTTTCAAAACTATTCGGACAAATTTAAATATTATGTCGTTTGGAAATTTTCAGAAGAACAGCCTTTCGTCAGACTTATTGAATAAAAACACTTTAACAATAAAACATTATGGAAACCATTTCCCTTGTAAAGAAAAGAAAACAAGCGAAAGTATTTAGCTATATCGCATCCTTGCAAAGTTTTTTTTAAAGATTTATATATTTACCTATTTTCATCGCCATTAAAAAATTTCAAGCAAAATATCATACAACATTACCACTAATTACTTATGTCCACTTAATGTGTTTCACTAATACTATTCGTTGATTTCTTAAATTAAATTCTTTACTTCTTTATTTAATGTAAATTATTTTTTCTAATCCGGACTAATCAACTAAATTATATTATTGCGATTCTATGTTTGCTTCGTATCTGGAAGTTGCTTTGTTTATTTACAAAAGTACCGGCTAACCTATTTATGTGATTTAAGAAACGGTTTTTGTTTAAAACCTAATAAATAAGGAAGGAAAGAAAGTTTAACCTTACTCTATACTTAGTTCATTCTCAGTCTTCATTTAACATTAAGGATCTCAATTTATTTTTTAATTTTTTATTTCCTTTCGTTCCTTCCAATTAAGATTTACGATTATCGAATATTTTACATGTAGAGAAGGAGGTGACTCTGTACGTTCGAAAGTTTAAAGGTTTAGTTGAATTATAAGTTACTAAAATCTAAATATGTATCCATAACGTTGAAAGGGGGGTACCCCAAGCCGTTCGATATTTAATGTTTATGCAGGGTTCTAAGTTTGTTAAATTCCTACTATGCATTTATGATTTATTTATCAATTAAACAAAACCAATTAAATCTAGGCTAACCTATTCAAAATATAAGTTTGTAATACATATCTTAATCATGATACTGATTTTAGTACCAAAGATTTAACCTACGTTTGTCACCCAACCATAATTTTCTGAGGTTATGTATGCCTTTAATTTAAATCATATCAATTCTGGAATTAAATTCTTAAATACTTATCCTATAATACATATCCTATTAATAAGTATTCTATTAATAAATATATTCTTTAACTCCATGTACGTTTTACTCCAATGAAAGTGGAGTTCGCCTTGGGTTTTGGGATTTAATCGTTCAGAACAAGAGTATTACTTAATAAGCTAGTATTTTTCAAGTTTTACTGATCTAAAAACAGTATCAATTAATCCCCATTCTTTAATTACTAATATTGTTTTTTGTTGTTGCATTCATATTGCTAATTTTTGTTTAGCTATTTTATTGATCTAGAAACGGTATCAACTATTTCATCATCAATATAACTAAAATTGTGTTCCCAGTTTTGAAACAATATTGCTAATCTTTGTTAAGCCTTTTTTATAGATTTGAATTTCTTATCTAATAATCCTTTGTCTTTATTTCTAAAATTGTGTTAACTTTGGCCTTACACTCAAGAACCTTTTTCCCCCAAGAATCTTTTTTCTCTCAGCTACGCTTAAGACGTGATAGCAAAAATCTATTACTATGAAGACATCCCTTTATAGAATCCAGCCTTTTATTTAATATTTCTTCTTTATAATTCACTATGTAAAAGGCTTCCAATAAACACAGATTGCACCTTTTTGATTTTGACCAGGTCTATACTTACTACCTTTATCTACTATTGACCATTTCAATTCAAAATCTTTTTTTTGTTTTTATGGAGTTCCCTGGTCCAATCTCCTAATGCAGTTGTATTCCTCTTTTTATTTCTAATATTGATTCTTGTCTCATCCCCTTCTATCATTAACACCTTATCTATTAGTTTCATTCTCCGGTTCATTTTTGAAGGATACAACATGGTTTCTGTATCTTTTCTTAAAGACGCACCCCTGGCTCCACGATATACCTTCTTAATATTATCAGCCTTAATCTCACATTTGTACACTATTTCTGGGGTTAATCATTTGCCACCCAACGGACAATTGCCAGGTATTCTGCAGTTACAATTTCTCCCTAAAACACAATCACCCGATACTGACTTATTATTATCCATTATTTTGATTATTTTCCTGTTATTAGAGCTTATTATACTGTTGGCTAAGTTGGCAGAGGTTTTACTGAGTTCCTATTAATTATTTTGCTTAATCTATTCTCAGGTGGGAAATTTTTATCAATTATTCTGTAAAATTCCATAGGAATATTATTTTGGATATGCTCACTATACGGCGGATTAAACCAAACCTGTTGCGTCTGTTTCTCTTATTCTTAGTAACCACCTGATCATTACCTGTTTCACTGCTCTCCCTGTTTTCATTCATCTGATCTTTATTATTGTATCCTTTATTAATTTTCGGTTTACATGTTGTACGATACTGTGCCGTTAGGTTTGTTATCCCTACTGTTTGCACTCTTCTTGTATCTATTTTACCATGGTATCCCGATCTGAGAAGAGCTTCATTGTAATATTCTTTGTTTTTTTATCAAAAAGACTCTCATTCTTTGAAAGCTCAGATATTCTTTTAGAAAGGGATGAGTGCCTTCTTCATACACTTAGGATGATTCGATCGATAATCAATATAGAATATTTTTCGGTTAGGTTTGTGATACGGTTCATATGTGTTATCACTTAGATTAAGAATAATGTCTAGAAAGTTTACTTTTTTGTAATTGCTGTCTATTGTTATTTCTAATCCCATTTCATTAAAAAATTTTTTTAATATTTTTCCTAGATTTTTCAGTAATTCGATCGCTGGAATTAACTGTAAATAGTGCGTCATCCCTATGTAGCCCCCCTTCCATCCAAACCAGATATTTTTCTGTCTATCTCCTTTAGTAAGTACAAGCCTACCAAGTCAGTAACCTGCGCAGAATCCAGGGTATGCATATATATATATATATATATATATATATATATATATATATATATATATATATATATATATATATATATATGTATATATATATATATATATATATATGTGTGTGTGTGTGTGTGTGTGTGTGTGTGTGTGTGTGTATTTAGAGAGAGAGAGAGAGAGAGAGAGAAAGAGAGGGGGTAGTCAGGTGCGCTGATAAGCCGTAGATACGGCGAAATGCGTGTCTGTGGATAAATAGTTTATCTATAATAAAATAAGTATATAAGTGTGTGCGTGTGTTTGTGGAAAAATATGCTTATTAAATTATATTAACTCTTTATTTATACTAATCCTTTTTTTCATGAAAGGATATGGACATGATTACATAAATCCGAAAAACTCGGAACAGTACTTGCTATTTTGTTTCATGATAATGACGCCATTTTTTATTTTAATTAAAAGTCATTATCGCCTTACCAACGTATTCATATAATATGGTCAAATTGTTATAATTTAAACATTTAAATAATTATCTTAAACTTATTATTTATAAATGTCTTTGATAATATTAACAATAGTTAAATCTAGAATGTGTGTATTTAGAGGGTTTTTTATACGAAACTAATTTTGAATTCATTGAATTTGTTTACAATATTTAACTTATTTCGTCTAATCTAAATATATGTTTCGCCATAACCTACTTATTACACTGAATAAATATTATATTTATTTTGTTATATTTTTACATTTAAACAGACTTCTATTAATTATTACCATTTAGTTAGTATTACTTAACCATTTATTTTTAATAATATGAGTGACTTCTTAATTTTTCGTTACGTTTGTTTTTCTTTTTCATGCAAGAAACTCTATTCTACTTCAGATATATACTGTATTATCTCCCTTACATGTTATAATCATTTTCCTTAAACAATTATATTTTATGTATTTTTAATGTACTAATAAAAGGTTATATTTCATTCATTTAATTTTTTCACCTTCACCCCTCTTTATATTGATGTTTTTTTATTAAATTTTTATTTATTTAATTTATTATTTATCTAAACCAAAATATTTCAAATAAATTTCAATGAAAACTAATATATTTATATACGTGTTTTCTTTTTTTTATTAATTACAAGTATAATCTTAAATATTTATTATATTCAATTCAATAATTACCTGGTATATCTACTTAAATTACGAAATCAATTTTTTCTTCTAAGAAAAATATTTTACCTAATAATGGATTCGGATATACCAAAATTTATCCTCATATATATTTTTTAATACTCTACTTATCATCAACAAATTTACTTTTTTACATTTGTTTTATGAATATATACCGTAATAACTAAAGATCCAATACCAATTATGTTATTATTATATTTGGAGTATTTAGTTTGGGTTCTATTAACATATATTTCAACTCACCCCATTATATTTTTTTCTTTTATTATTCCATTGGTTTCGTAAATAGGAAATATTAAGCCTAATTCAATATGCGTTGTTATATACAGGATGGAACTAGTTGTTATATACAGGATAGAACTAGTTGTTATATACAGGATGGAACTAGTTGTTATATACAGGATGGAACTAGTTGTTATATACAGGATGGAACTAGTTGTTATATACAGGATAGAACTAGTTGTTATATACAGAATAAAACTAGTTATTATATACAGGATAGAACTAGTTGTTATATACAGAATACAACTAGTTGTTATATACAGGATAGAACTAGTTGTTATATAAAGGATAGAACTAGTTGTTATATACAGGACGGAACTAGTTGTTATATACAGATGGAACTACTTGTTATATACAGGATGGAACTAGTTGTTATATACAGAATGGAACTAGTTGTTATACACAGGATGGAACTAGTTGTTATATACAGGATGGAACTAGTTGTTATATACAGGATGATACTAGTTGTTATATACGGGATGGAACTAGTTGTTATATACAGGATAGAACTAGTTGTTATATACAGGATGGAACTAGTTGTTATATACAGGATGGAACTAGTTGTTATATACAGGATAGAACTAGTTGTTATATACAGGACAGAACTAGCTGTTATATACAGGATAGAACTAGTTGTTATATACAGGATAGAACTAGTTGTTATATACAGGATGGAACTAGTTGTTATATACAGGATGGAACTAGTTGTTATATACAAGATGGAACTAGTTGTTATATACAGGATAGAACTAGTTGCTATATACAGGATAGAACTAGTTGTTATATACAGGATAGAACTAGTTGTTATATACAGAATGGAACTAGTTGTTATATACAGGATAGAACTATTTGGTATATACACAATAGAACTAGTTTTTTATATACAGGATGGAACTAGTTGTTATATACAGGATGGAACTAGTTGTTATATACAGGATGGAACTAGTTGTTATATACAGGATAGAACTAGTTGTTATATACAGAATACAACTAGTTGTTATATACAGGATAGAACTAGTTGTTATATACAGAATACAACTAGTTGTTATATACAGGATAGAACTAGTTGTTATATACAGAATTGAACTAGTTGTTATATACAGGATAGAACTAGTTGTTATATACAGATGGAACTAGTTGTTATATACAGGATGGAACTAGTTGTTATATACAGAATGGAACTAATTGTTATACACAGGATGGAACTAGTTTTTATATACAGGATGGAACTAGTTGTTATACACAGGATAGAACTAGTTGTTATATGCAGGATAGAACTAGTTGTTATATACAGGATAGAACTAGTTGTTATATACAGGATAGAACTAGTTGTTATATACAGGATAGAACAAGTTGTTATATACAGGATAGAACTAGTTGTTATATACATGATGATACTAGTTGTTATATACGGGATGGAACCAGTTGTTATATACAGGATAGAACTAGTTGTTATATACAGGATGGACCTAGTTGTTATATACAGGATGGAACTAGTTGTTATACACAGGATAGAACTAGTTGTTATATACAGGATGGAACTAGTTGTTATATACAGGATAGAACTAGTTGTTATATACAGGATAGAAGTAGTTGTTATATACAGAATAGAACTAGTTGTTATATACAGGATGGAACTAGTTGTTACATACAAGATGAACTAGTTGTTATATACAGGATAGAACTAGTTGCTATATACAGGATAGAACTAGTTGTTATATACAGGATGGAACTGGTTGTTATATACAGGATGGACCTAGTTGTTATATACAGGATAGAACTAGTTGTTATATACAGGATAGAACTAGTTGTTATATACAGGATAGAAGTAGTTGTTATATACAGGATGGAACTAGTTGTTATATACAGGATGGAACTAGTTGTTATATACAAGATGGAACTAGTTGTTATATACAGGATAGAACTAGTTGCTATATACAGAATAGAACTAGTTGTTATATACAGAATGGAACTAGTTGTTATATACAGAATGGAACTAGTTGTTATATACAAGATGGAACTAGTTGTTATATACAGAATGGAACTAGTTGTTTTATACAGGATAGAACTATTTGGTATATACACAATAGAACAAGTTTTTTATATACAGGATGGAACTAGTTGTTATATAAAGGATGGAACTAGTTGTTATATACAGGATAGAACTAGTTGTAATATACAGGATGGAACTAGTTTTTATATACAGGATAGAACTAGTTTTTATATACAGAATGGAACTAGTTGTTATATACAGGATGGAACTAGTTGTTATATACAGGATAGAACTAGTTGTTATATACAGGATGGAACTAGTTGTTATATACAGAATGAAACTAGTTGTTATATACAAGATGGAACTAGTTGTTATATACAGGATAGAGGTAGTTGTTATATACATGATGATACTAGTTGTTATATACGGGATAGAACCAGTTGTTATATACAGGATAGAACTAGTTGTTATATACAGGATGGAACTAGTTGTTATATACAGGATGGAACTAGTTGTTATACACAGGATAGAACTAGTTGTTATATACAGGATAGAAGTAGTTGTTATATACAGGATAGAACTAGTTGTTATATACAGGATGGAACTAGTTATTACATACAAGATGAACTAGTTGTTATATACAGGATAGAACTAGTTGCTATATACAGGATAGAACTAGTTGTTATATACAGGATGGAACTAGTTGTTATATACAGAATGGAACTAGTTGTTATACACAGGATGGAACTAATTGTTATATACAGGATGGAACTAGTTGTTATATACAGGATGATACTAGTTGTTATATACGGGATGGAACTAGTTGTTATATACAGGATAGAACTAGTTGCTATATAAAGGATGGAACTAGTTGTTATATACAGGATGGAACTAGTTGTTATATACAGGATAGAACTAGTTGTTATATACAGGACAGAACTAGCTGTTATATACAGGATAGAACTAGTTGTTATATACAGGATAGAACTAGTTGTTATATACAGGATGGAACTAAGTGTTATATACAGGATGGAACTAGTTGTTATATACAAGATGGAACTAGTTGTTATATACAGGATAGAACTAGTTGCTATATACAGGATAGAACTAGTTGTTATATACAGGATAGAACTAGTTGTTATATACAGAATGGAACTAGTTGTTATATACAGGATAGAACTATTTGGTATATACACAATAGAACTAGTTTTTTATATACAGGATGGAACTAGTTGTTATATACAGGATGGAACTAGTTGTTATATACAGGATGGAACTAGTTGTTATATACAGGATAGAACTAGTTGTTATATACAGAATACAACTAGTTGTTATATACAGGATAGAACTAGTTGTTATATACAGAATACAACTAGTAGTTATATACAGGATAGAACTAGTTGTTATATACAGAATTGAACTAGTTGTTATATACAGGATAGAACTAGTTGTTATATACAGAGGGAACTAGTTGTTATATACAGGATGGAACTAGTTGTTATATACAGAATGGAACTAATTGTTATACACAGGATGGAACTAGTTTTTATATACAGGATGGAACTAGTTGTTATACACAGGATAGAACTAGTTGTTATATACAGGATAGAACTAGTTGTTATATACAGGATAGAACTAGTTGTTATATACAGGATAGAACTAGTTGTTATATACAGGATAGAACAAGTTGTTATATACAGGATAGAACTAGTTGTTATATACATGATGATACTAGTTGTTATATACGGGATGGAACCAGTTGTTATATACAGGATAGAACTAGTTGTTATATACAGGATGGACCTAGTTGTTATATACAGGATAGAACTAGTTGTTATACACAGGATAGAACTAGTTGTTATATACAGGATGGAACTAGTTGTTATATACAGGATAGAACTAGTTGTTATATACAGGATAGAAGTAGTTGTTATATACAGAATAGAACTAGTTGTTATATACAGGATGGAACTAGTTGTTACATACAAGATGAACTAGTTGTTATATACAGGATAGAACTAGTTGCTATATACAGGATAGAACTAGTTGTTATATACAGGATGGAACTAGTTGTTATATACAGGATGGACCTAGTTGTTATATACAGGATAGAACTAGTTGTTATATACAGGATAGAACTAGTTGTTATATACAGGACAGAAGTAGTTGTTATATACAGGATGGAACTAGTTGTTATATACAGGATGGAACTAGTTGTTATATACAAGATGGAACTAGTTGTTATATACAGGATAGAACTAGTTGCTATATACAGAATAGAACTAGTTGTTATATACAGAATGGAACTAGTTGTTATATACAGAATGGAACTAGTTGTTATATACAAGATGGAACTAGTTGTTATAAACAGAATGGAACTAGTTGTTTTATACAGGATAGAACTATTTGGTATATACACAATAGAACTAGTTTTTTATATACAGGATGGAACTAGTTGTTATATAAAGGATGGAACTAGTTGTTATATACAGGATAGAACTAGTTGTAATATACAGGATGGAACTAGTTTTTATATACAGGATAGAACTAGTTTTTATATACAGAATGGAACTAGTTGTTATATACAGAATGGAACTAGTTGTTATATACAGAATGGAACTAGTTGTTATATACAGGATAGAACTAGTTGTTATATACAGAATGGAACTAGTTGTTATATACAGGATGGAACTAGTTGTTATATACAGGATAGAACTAGTTGTTATATACATGATGATACTAGTTGTTATATACGGGATAGAACCAGTTGTTATATACAGGATAGAACTAGTTGTTATATACAGGATGGAACTAGTTGTTATATACAGGATGGAACTAGTTGTTATACACAGGATAGAACTAGTTGTTATATACAGGATAGAAGTAGTTGTTATATACAGGATAGAACTAGTTGTTATATACAGGATGGAAGTAGTTATTACATACAAGATGAACTAGTTGTTATATACAGGATAGAACTAGTTGCTATATACAGGATAGAACTAGTTGTTATATACAGGATGGAACTAGTTGTTATATACAGGATGGACCTAGTTGTTATATACAGGATAGAACTAGTTGTTAATACAGAATAAAACTAGTTGTTATATACAGGATAGAAGTAGTTGTTATATGCAGGATGGAACTAGTTGTTATATACAGGATAGAACTAGTTGTTATATACAGAATGGAACTAGTTGTTATATACAGGATGGAACTAGTTGTTATATACAGGATGGAACTAGTTGTTATATACAGGATGGAACTAGTTGTTATATACAGAATGAAACTAGTTGTTATATACAAGATGGAACTAGTTGTTATATACAGGATAGAGGTAGTTGTTATATACAGAATGGAACTAGTTGTTATATACAGAATGGAACTAGTTGTTATATACAGGATAGAACTAGTTGTTATATACAAAATGGAACTAGTTGTTATATACAGGATAGAACTAGTTGCTATATACAGGATAGAACTAGTTGTTATATACAGGATAGAACTAGTTGTTATATACAAGATGGAACTAGTTGTTATATACAGGATAGAACTAGTTGCTATATACAGGATAGAACTAGTTGTTATATACAGAATGGAACTAGTTGTTATATACAGAATGGAACTAGTTGTTATATACAGGATAGAACTAGTTGTTATATACAGAATGGAACTAGTTGTTATATACAGGATAGAACTATTTGTATATACACAATAGAACTAGTTTTTTATATACAGGATGGAACTAGTTGTTATATAAAGGATAGAACTAGTTGTTATATACAGGATAGAACTTGTTGTTATATACAGGATGGAACTAGTTTTTATATACAGGATAGAACTAGTTGTTATATACAGAATGGAACTAGTTGTTATATACAGGATGGAACTAGTTGTTATATACAGGATGGAACTAGTTGTTATATACAGGATAGAACTAGTTGTTATATACAGAATGAAATTAGTTGTTATATACAAGATGGAACTAGTTGTTATATACAGGATAGAGGTAGTTGTTATATACAGAATGGAACTAGTTGTTATATACAGAATGGAACTAGTTGTTATATACAGGATAGAACTAGTTGTTATATACAGAATGGAACTAGTTGTTATATACAGGATAGAACTAGTTGTTATATACAGGATAGAATTAGTTGCTATATACAGGATGGAACTAGTTGTTATATACAGGATGGAACTAGTTGTTATATACAGAATGGAACTAGTTGTTATATACAAGATGGACCTAGTTGTTATATACAGGATAGAACTAGTTGTTATATACAGGATAGAACTAGTTGTTATATACAGAAAAGAACAAGTTCTTATATACAGAATGGAACTAGTTGTTATATACAGGATAGAACTAGTTGTTATATACAGGATAGAACAAGTTGTTATATACAGGATAGAACTAGTTGTTATATACAGGATGGAACTAGTTATTATATACAGGATGGAACTAGTTGTTATATACAGGATGGAACTAGTTGTTATATACAGGATAGAACTAGTTGTTATATACAGGATGGAACTAGTTGTTATATACAGGATAGAACTAGTTGTTATATACAGAATGGAACTAGTTGTTATATACAGGATAGAACTATTTGGTATATACACTATAGAACTAGTTTTTTACATACAGGATGGAACTAGTTGTTATATACAGGATGGAACTAGTTGTTATATACAGGATAGAACTAGTTGTTATATACAGGATGGAACTAGTTTTTATATACAGGATAGAACTAGTTTTTATATACAGAATGGAACTAGTTGTTATATACAGGATGAGACTAGTTGTTATATACAGGATAGAACTAGTTGTTTTATACAGGATGGAACTAGTTGTTATATACAGAATGAAACTAGTTGTTATATACAAGATGGAACTAGTTGTTATATACAGGATAGAGGTAGTTGTTATATACAGAATGGAACTAGTTGTTATATACAGAATGGAACTAGTTGTTATATACAGGATAGAACTAGTTGTTATATACAGGATAGAACTAGTTGTTATATACAGGATGGAACTAGTTGTTATATACAGGATAGAACTAGTTGTTATATACATGATGATACTAGTTGTTATATACGGGATGGAACCAGTTGTTATATACAGGATAGAACTAGTTGTTATATACAGGATGGAACTAGTTGTTATATACAGGATGGAACTAGTTGTTATACACAGGATAGAACTAGTTGTTATATACAGGATAGAACTAGTTGTTATATACAGAATACAACTAGTTTTTTATATACAGGATGGAACTAGTTGTTATATACAGGATGGAACTAGTTGTTATATACAGGATGGAACTAGTTGTTATATACAGGATAGAACTAGTTGTTATATACAGAATACAACTAGTTGTTATATACAGGATAGAACTAGTTGTTATATACAGAATACAACTAGTTGTTATATACAGGATAGAACTAGTTGTTATATACAGAATTGAACTAGTTGTTATATACAGGATAGAACTAGTTGTTATATACAGATGGAACTAGTTGTTATATACAGGATGGAACTAGTTGTTATATACAGAATGGAACTAAGTGTTATACACAGGATGGAACTAGTTTTTATATACAGGATGGAACTAGTTGTTATACACAGGATAGAACTAGTTGTTATATACAGGATAGAACTAGTTGTTATATACAGGATAGAACTAGTTGTTATATACAGGATAAAACTAGTTGTTATATACAGGATAGAACTAGTTGTTATATACAGGATGGACCTAGTTGTTATATACAGGATGGAACTAGTTGTTATACACAGGATAGAACTAGTTGTTATATACAGGATGGAACTAGTTGTTATATACAGGATAGAACTAGTTGTTATATACAGGATAGAAGTAGTTGTTATATACAGGATAGAACTAGTTGTTATATACAGGATGGAACTAGTTGTTACATACAAGATGAACTAGTTGTTATATACAGGATAGAACTAGTTGCTATATACAGGATAGAACTAGTTGTTATATACAGGATGGAACTAGTTGTTATATACAGGATGGACCTAGTTGTTATATACAGGATAGAACTAGTTGTTATATACAGGATAGAACTAGTTGTTATATACAGGATAGAAGTAGTTGTTATATACAGAATGGAACTAGTTGTTATATACAAGATGGAACTAGTTGTTATATACAGAATGGAACTAGTTGTTTTATACAGGATAGAACTATTTGGTATATACACAATAGAACAAGTTTTTTATATACAGGATGGAACTAGTTGTTATATAAAGGATGGAACTAGTTGTTATATACAGGATAGAACTAGTTGTAATATACAGGATGGAACTAGTTTTTATATACAGGATAGAACTAGTTTTTATATACAGAATGGAACTAGTTGTTATATACAGGATGGAACTAGTTGTTATATACAGGATAGAACTAGTTGTTATATACAGGATGGAACTAGTTGTTATATACAGAATGAAACTAGTTGTTATATACAAGATGGAACTAGTTGTTATATACAGGATAGAGGTAGTTGTTATATACATGATGATACTAGTTGTTATATACGGGATAGAACCAGTTGTTATATACAGGATAGAACTAGTTGTTATATACAGGATGGAACTAGTTGTTATATACAGGATGGAACTAGTTGTTATACACAGGATAGAACTAGTTGTTATATACAGGATAGAAGTAGTTGTTATATACAGGATAGAACTAGTTGTTATATACAGGATGGAACTAGTTATTACATACAAGATGAACTAGTTGTTATATACAGGATAGAACTAGTTGCTATATACAGGATAGAACTAGTTGTTATATACAGGATGGAACTAGTTGTTATATACAGAATGGAACTAGTTGTTATACACAGGATGGAACTAATTGTTATATACAGGATGGAACTAGTTGTTATATACAGGATGATACTAGTTGTTATATACGGGATGGAACTAGTTGTTATATACAGGATAGAACTAGTTGTTATATAAAGGATGGAACTAGTTGTTATATACAGGATGGAACTAGTTGTTATATACAGGATAGAACTAGTTGTTATATACAGGACAGAACTAGCTGTTATATACAGGATAGAACTAGTTGTTATATACAGGATAGAACTAGTTGTTATATACAGGATGGAACTAGTTGTTATATACAGGATGGAACTAGTTGTTATATACAAGATGGAACTAGTTGTTATATACAGGATAGAACTAGTTGCTATATACAGGATAGAACTAGTTGTTATATACAGGATAGAACTAGTTGTTATATACAGAATGGAACTAGTTGTTATATACAGGATAGAACTATTTGGTATATACACAATAGAACTAGTTTTTTATATACAGGATGGAACTAGTTGTTATATACAGGATGGAACTAGTTGTTATATACAGGATGGAACTAGTTGTTATATACAGGATAGAACTAGTTGTTATATACAGAATACAACTAGTTGTTATATACAGGATAGAACTAGTTGTTATATACAGAATACAACTAGTAGTTATATACAGGATAGAACTAGTTGTTATATACAGAATTGAACTAGTTGTTATATACAGGATAGAACTAGTTGTTATATACAGAGGGAACTAGTTGTTATATACAGGATGGAACTAGTTGTTATATACAGAATGGAACTAATTGTTATACACAGGATGGAACTAGTTTTTATATACAGGATGGAACTAGTTGTTATACACAGGATAGAACTAGTTGTTATATACAGGATAGAACTAGTTGTTATATACAGGATAGAACTAGTTGTTATATACAGGATAGAACTAGTTGTTATATACAGGATAGAACAAGTTGTTATATACAGGATAGAACTAGTTGTTATATACATGATGATACTAGTTGTTATATACGGGATGGAACCAGTTGTTATATACAGGATAGAACTAGTTGTTATATACAGGATGGACCTAGTTGTTATATACAGGATGGAACTAGTTGTTATACACAGGATAGAACTAGTTGTTATATACAGGATGGAACTAGTTGTTATATACAGGATAGAACTAGTTGTTATATACAGGATAGAAGTAGTTGTTATATACAGAATAGAACTAGTTGTTATATACAGGATGGAACTAGTTGTTACATACAAGATGAACTAGTTGTTATATACAGGATAGAACTAGTTGCTATATACAGGATAGAACTAGTTGTTATATACAGGATGGAACTAGTTGTTATATACAGGATGGACCTAGTTGTTATATACAGGATAGAACTAGTTGTTATATACAGGATAGAACTAGTTGTTATATACAGGACAGAAGTAGTTGTTATATACAGGATGGAACTAGTTGTTATATACAGGATGGAACTAGTTGTTATATACAAGATGGAACTAGTTGTTATATACAGGATAGAACTAGTTGCTATATACAGAATAGAACTAGTTGTTATATACAGAATGGAACTAGTTGTTATATACAGAATGGAACTAGTTGTTATATACAAGATGGAACTAGTTGTTATAAACAGAATGGAACTAGTTGTTTTATACAGGATAGAACTATTTGGTATATACACAATAGAACTAGTTTTTTATATACAGGATGGAACTAGTTGTTATATAAAGGATGGAACTAGTTGTTATATACAGGATAGAACTAGTTGTAATATACAGGATGGAACTAGTTTTTATATACAGGATAGAACTAGTTTTTATATACAGAATGGAACTAGTTGTTATATACAGAATGGAACTAGTTGTTATATACAGAATGGAACTAGTTGTTATATACAGGATAGAACTAGTTGTTATATACAGAATGGAACTAGTTGTTATATACAGGATGGAACTAGTTGTTATATACAGGATAGAACTAGTTGTTATATACATGATGATACTAGTTGTTATATACGGGATAGAACCAGTTGTTATATACAGGATAGAACTAGTTGTTATATACAGGATGGAACTAGTTGTTATATACAGGATGGAACTAGTTGTTATACACAGGATAGAACTAGTTGTTATATACAGGATAGAAGTAGTTGTTATATACAGGATAGAACTAGTTGTTATATACAGGATGGAAGTAGTTATTACATACAAGATGAACTAGTTGTTATATACAGGATAGAACTAGTTGCTATATACAGGATAGAACTAGTTGTTATATACAGGATGGAACTAGTTGTTATATACAGGATGGACCTAGTTGTTATATACAGGATAGAACTAGTTGTTAATACAGAATAAAACTAGTTGTTATATACAGGATAGAAGTAGTTGTTATATACAGGATGGAACTAGTTGTTATATACAGGATAGAACTAGTTGTTATATACAGAATGGAACTAGTTGTTATATACAGGATGGAACTAGTTGTTATATACAGGATGGAACTAGTTGTTATATACAGGATGGAACTAGTTGTTATATACAGAATGAAACTAGTTGTTATATACAAGATGGAACTAGTTGTTATATACAGGATAGAGGTAGTTGTTATATACAGAATGGAACTAGTTGTTATATACAGAATGGAACTAGTTGTTATATACAGGATAGAACTAGTTGTTATATACAAAATGGAACTAGTTGTTATATACAGGATAGAACTAGTTGCTATATACAGGATAGAACTAGTTGTTATATACAGGATAGAACTAGTTGTTATATACAAGATGGAACTAGTTGTTATATACAGGATAGAACTAGTTGCTATATACAGGATAGAACTAGTTGTTATATACAGAATGGAACTAGTTGTTATATACAGAATGGAACTAGTTGTTATATACAGGATAGAACTAGTTGTTATATACAGAATGGAACTAGTTGTTATATACAGGATAGAACTATTTGTATATACACAATAGAACTAGTTTTTTATATACAGGATGGAACTAGTTGTTATATAAAGGATAGAACTAGTTGTTATATACAGGATAGAACTTGTTGTTATATACAGGATGGAACTAGTTTTTATATACAGGATAGAACTAGTTGTTATATACAGAATGGAACTAGTTGTTATATACAGGATGGAACTAGTTGTTATATACAGGATGGAACTAGTTGTTATATACAGGATAGAACTAGTTGTTATATACAGAATGAAATTAGTTGTTATATACAAGATGGAACTAGTTGTTATATACAGGATAGAGGTAGTTGTTATATACAGAATGGAACTAGTTGTTATATACAGAATGGAACTAGTTGTTATATACAGGATAGAACTAGTTGTTATATACAGAATGGAACTAGTTGTTATATACAGGATAGAACTAGTTGTTATATACAGGATAGAATTAGTTGCTATATACAGGATGGAACTAGTTGTTATATACAGGATGGAACTAGTTGTTATATACAGAATGGAACTAGTTGTTATATACAAGATGGACCTAGTTGTTATATACAGGATAGAACTAGTTGTTATATACAGGATAGAACTAGTTGTTATATACAGAAAAGAACAAGTTCTTATATACAGAATGGAACTAGTTGTTATATACAGGATAGAACTAGTTGTTATATACAGGATAGAACAAGTTGTTATATACAGGATAGAACTAGTTGTTATATACAGGATGGAACTAGTTATTATATACAGGATGGAACTAGTTGTTATATACAGGATGGAACTAGTTGTTATATACAGGATAGAACTAGTTGTTATATACAGGATGGAACTAGTTGTTATATACAGGATAGAACTAGTTGTTATATACAGAATGGAACTAGTTGTTATATACAGGATAGAACTATTTGGTATATACACTATAGAACTAGTTTTTTACATACAGGATGGAACTAGTTGTTATATACAGGATGGAACTAGTTGTTATATACAGGATAGAACTAGTTGTTATATACAGGATGGAACTAGTTTTTATATACAGGATAGAACTAGTTTTTATATACAGAATGGAACTAGTTGTTATATACAGGATGAGACTAGTTGTTATATACAGGATAGAACTAGTTGTTATATACAGGATGGAACTAGTTGTTATATACAGAATGAAACTAGTTGTTATATACAAGATGGAACTAGTTGTTATATACAGGATAGAGGTAGTTGTTATATACAGAATGGAACTAGTTGTTATATACAGAATGGAACTAGTTGTTATATACAGGATAGAACTAGTTGTTATATACAGGATAGAACTAGTTGTTATATACAGGATGGAACTAGTTGTTATATACAGGATAGAACTAGTTGTTATATACATGATGATACTAGTTGTTATATACGGGATGGAACCAGTTGTTATATACAGGATAGAACTAGTTGTTATATACAGGATGGAACTAGTTGTTATATACAGGATGGAACTAGTTGTTATACACAGGATAGAACTAGTTGTTATATACAGGATAGAACTAGTTGTTATATACAGAATACAACTAGTTTTTTATATACAGGATGGAACTAGTTGTTATATACAGGATGGAACTAGTTGTTATATACAGGATGGAACTAGTTGTTATATACAGGATAGAACTAGTTGTTATATACAGAATACAACTAGTTGTTATATACAGGATAGAACTAGTTGTTATATACAGAATACAACTAGTTGTTATATACAGGATAGAACTAGTTGTTATATACAGAATTGAACTAGTTGTTATATACAGGATAGAACTAGTTGTTATATACAGATGGAACTAGTTGTTATATACAGGATGGAACTAGTTGTTATATACAGAATGGAACTAAGTGTTATACACAGGATGGAACTAGTTTTTATATACAGGATGGAACTAGTTGTTATACACAGGATAGAACTAGTTGTTATATACAGGATAGAACTAGTTGTTATATACAGGATAGAACTAGTTGTTATATACAGGATAAAACTAGTTGTTATATACAGGATAGAACTAGTTGTTATATACAGGATGGACCTAGTTGTTATATACAGGATGGAACTAGTTGTTATACACAGGATAGAACTAGTTGTTATATACAGGATGGAACTAGTTGTTATATACAGGATAGAACTAGTTGTTATATACAGGATAGAAGTAGTTGTTATATACAGGATAGAACTAGTTGTTATATACAGGATGGAACTAGTTGTTACATACAAGATGAACTAGTTGTTATATACAGGATAGAACTAGTTGCTATATACAGGATAGAACTAGTTGTTATATACAGGATGGAACTAGTTGTTATATACAGGATGGACCTAGTTGTTATATACAGGATAGAACTAGTTGTTATATACAGGATAGAACTAGTTGTTATATACAGGATAGAAGTAGTTGTTATATACAGAATGGAACTAGTTGTTATATACAAGATGGAACTAGTTGTTATATACAGAATGGAACTAGTTGTTTTATACAGGATAGAACTATTTGGTATATACACAATAGAACAAGTTTTTTATATACAGGATGGAACTAGTTGTTATATAAAGGATGGAACTAGTTGTTATATACAGGATAGAACTAGTTGTAATATACAGGATGGAACTAGTTTTTATATACAGGATAGAACTAGTTTTTATATACAGAATGGAACTAGTTGTTATATACAGGATGGAACTAGTTGTTATATACAGGATAGAACTAGTTGTTATATACAGGATGGAACTAGTTGTTATATACAGAATGAAACTAGTTGTTATATACAAGATGGAACTAGTTGTTATATACAGGATAGAGGTAGTTGTTATATACATGATGATACTAGTTGTTATATACGGGATAGAACCAGTTGTTATATACAGGATAGAACTAGTTGTTATATACAGGATGGAACTAGTTGTTATATACAGGATGGAACTAGTTGTTATACACAGGATAGAACTAGTTGTTATATACAGGATAGAAGTAGTTGTTATATACAGGATAGAACTAGTTGTTATATACAGGATGGAACTAGTTATTACATACAAGATGAACTAGCTGTTATATACAGGATAGAACTAGTTGCTATATACAGGATAGAACTAGTTGTTATATACAGGATGGAACTAGTTGTTATATACAGAATGGAACTAGTTGTTATACACAGGATGGAACTAATTGTTATATACAGGATGGAACTAGTTGTTATATACAGGATGATACTAGTTGTTATATACGGGATGGAACTAGTTGTTATATACAGGATAGAACTAGTTGTTATATAAAGGATGGAACTAGTTGTTATATACAGGATGGAACTAGTTGTTATATACAGGATAGAACTAGTTGTTATATACAGGACAGAACTAGCTGTTATATACAGGATAGAACTAGTTGTTATATACAGGATAGAACTAGTTGTTATATACAGGATGGAACTAGTTGTTATATACAGGATGGAACTAGTTGTTATATACAAGATGGAACTAGTTGTTATATACAGGATAGAACTAGTTGCTATATACAGGATAGAACTAGTTGTTATATACAGGATAGAACTAGTTGTTATATACAGAATGGAACTAGTTGTTATATACAGGATAGAACTATTTGGTATATACACAATAGAACTAGTTTTTTATATACAGGATGGAACTAGTTGTTATATACAGGATGGAACTAGTTGTTATATACAGGATGGAACTAGTTGTTATATACAGGATAGAACTAGTTGTTATATACAGAATACAACTAGTTGTTATATACAGGATAGAACTAGTTGTTATATACAGAATACAACTAGTAGTTATATACAGGATAGAACTAGTTGTTATATACAGAATTGAACTAGTTGTTATATACAGGATAGAACTAGTTGTTATATACAGAGGGAACTAGTTGTTATATACAGGATGGAACTAGTTGTTATATACAGAATGGAACTAATTGTTATACACAGGATGGAACTAGTTTTTATATACAGGATGGAACTAGTTGTTATACACAGGATAGAACTAGTTGTTATATACAGGATAGAACTAGTTGTTATATACAGGATAGAACTAGTTGTTATATACAGGATAGAACTAGTTGTTATATACAGGATAGAACAAGTTGTTATATACAGGATAGAACTAGTTGTTATATACATGATGATACTAGTTGTTATATACGGGATGGAACCAGTTGTTATATACAGGATAGAACTAGTTGTTATATACAGGATGGACCTAGTTGTTATATACAGGATGGAACTAGTTGTTATACACAGGATAGAACTAGTTGTTATATACAGGATGGAACTAGTTGTTATATACAGGATAGAACTAGTTGTTATATACAGGATAGAAGTAGTTGTTATATACAGAATAGAACTAGTTGTTATATACAGGATGGAACTAGTTGTTACATACAAGATGAACTAGTTGTTATATACAGGATAGAACTAGTTGCTATATACAGGATAGAACTAGTTGTTATATACAGGATGGAACTAGTTGTTATATACAGGATAGACCTAGTTGTTATATACAGGATAGAACTAGTTGTTATATACAGGATAGAACTAGTTGTTATATACAGGATAGAAGTAGTTGTTATATACAGGATGGAACTAGTTGTTATATACAGGATGGAACTAGTTGTTATATACAAGATGGAACTAGTTGTTATATACAGGATAGAACTAGTTGCTATATACAGAATAGAACTAGTTGTTATATACAGAATGGAACTAGTTGTTATATACAGAATGGAACTAGTTGTTATATACAAGATGGAACTAGTTGTTATAAACAGAATGGAACTAGTTGTTTTATACAGGATAGAACTATTTGGTATATACACAATAGAACTAGTTTTTTATATACAGGATGGAACTAGTTGTTATATAAAGGATGGAACTAGTTGTTATATACAGGATAGAACTAGTTGTAATATACAGGATGGAACTAGTTTTTATATACAGGATAGAACTAGTTTTTATATACAGAATGGAACTAGTTGTTATATACAGAATGGAACTAGTTGTTATATACAGAATGGAACTAGTTGTTATATACAGGATAGAACTAGTTGTTATATACAGAATGGAACTAGTTGTTATATACAGGATGGAACTAGTTGTTATATACAGGATAGAACTAGTTGTTATATACATGATGATACTAGTTGTTATATACGGGATAGAACCAGTTGTTATATACAGGATAGAACTAGTTGTTATATACAGGATGGAACTAGTTGTTATATACAGGATGGAACTAGTTGTTATACACAGGATAGAACTAGTTGTTATATACAGGATAGAAGTAGTTGTTATATACAGGATAGAACTAGTTGTTATATACAGGATGGAAGTAGTTATTACATACAAGATGAACTAGTTGTTATATACAGGATAGAACTAGTTGCTATATACAGGATAGAACTAGTTGTTATATACAGGATGGAACTAGTTGTTATATACAGGATGGACCTAGTTGTTATATACAGGATAGAACTAGTTGTTAATACAGAATAAAACTAGTTGTTATATACAGGATAGAAGTAGTTGTTATATACAGGATGGAACTAGTTGTTATATACAGGATAGAACTAGTTGTTATATACAGAATGGAACTAGTTGTTATATACAGGATGGAACTAGTTGTTATATACAGGATGGAACTAGTTGTTATATACAGGATGGAACTAGTTGTTATATACAGAATGAAACTAGTTGTTATATACAAGATGGAACTAGTTGTTATATACAGGATAGAGGTAGTTGTTATATACAGAATGGAACTAGTTGTTATATACAGAATGGAACTAGTTGTTATATACAGGATAGAACTAGTTGTTATATACAAAATGGAACTAGTTGTTATATACAGGATAGAACTAGTTGCTATATACAGGATAGAACTAGTTGTTATATACAGGATAGAACTAGTTGTTATATACAAGATGGAACTAGTTGTTATATACAGGATAGAACTAGTTGCTATATACAGGATAGAACTAGTTGTTATATACAGAATGGAACTAGTTGTTATATACAGAATGGAACTAGTTGTTATATACAGGATAGAACTAGTTGTTATATACAGAATGGAACTAGTTGTTATATACAGGATAGAACTATTTGTATATACACAATAGAACTAGTTTTTTATATACAGGATGGAACTAGTTGTTATATAAAGGATAGAACTAGTTGTTATATACAGGATAGAACTTGTTGTTATATACAGGATGGAACTAGTTTTTATATACAGGATAGAACTAGTTGTTATATACAGAATGGAACTAGTTGTTATATACAGGATGGAACTAGTTGTTATATACAGGATGGAACTAGTTGTTATATACAGGATAGAACTAGTTGTTATATACAGAATGGAACTAGTTGTTATATACAGAATGGAACTAGTTGTTATATACAGGATAGAACTAGTTGTTATATACAGAATGGAACTAGTTGTTATATACAGGATAGAACTAGTTGTTATATACAGGATAGAATTAGTTGCTATATACAGGATGGAACTAGTTGTTATATACAGGATGGAACTAGTTGTTATATACAGAATGGAACTAGTTGTTATATACAAGATGGACCTAGTTGTTATATACAGGATAGAACTAGTTGTTATATACAGGATAGAACTAGTTGTTATATACAGAAAAGAACAAGTTCTTATATACAGAATGGAACTAGTTGTTATATACAGGATAGAACTAGTTGTTATATACAGGATAGAACAAGTTGTTATATACAGGATAGAACTAGTTGTTATATACAGGATGGAACTAGTTATTATATACAGGATGGAACTAGTTGTTATATACAGGATGGAACTAGTTGTTATATACAGGATAGAACTAGTTGTTATATACAGGATGGAACTAGTTGTTATATACAGGATAGAACTAGTTGTTATATACAGAATGGAACTAGTTGTTATATACAGGATAGAACTATTTGGTATATACACTATAGAACTAGTTTTTTACATACAGGATGGAACTAGTTGTTATATACAGGATGGAACTAGTTGTTATATACAGGATAGAACTAGTTGTTATATACAGGATGGAACTAGTTTTTATATACAGGATAGAACTAGTTTTTATATACAGAATGGAACTAGTTGTTATATACAGGATGAGACTAGTTGTTATATACAGGATAGAACTAGTTGTTATATACAGGATGGAACTAGTTGTTATATACAGAATGAAACTAGTTGTTATATACAAGATGGAACTAGTTGTTATATACAGGATAGAGGTAGTTGTTATATACAGAATGGAACTAGTTGTTATATACAGAATGGAACTAGTTGTTATATACAGGATAGAACTAGTTGTTATATACAGGATAGAACTAGTTGTTATATACAGGATGCAACTAGTTGTTATATAAAGGATAGAACTAGTTGTTATATACATGATGATACTAGTTGTTATATACGGGATGGAACCAGTTGTTATATACAGGATAGAACTAGTTGTTATATACAGGATGGAACTAGTTGTTATATACAGGATGGAACTAGTTGTTATACACAGGATAGAACTAGTTGTTATATACAGGATAGAACTAGTTGTTATATACAGAATACAACTAGTTTTTTATATACAGGATGGAACTAGTTGTTATATACAGGATGGAACTAGTTGTTATATACAGGATGGAACTAGTTGTTATATACAGGATAGAACTAGTTGTTATATACAGAATACAACTAGTTGTTATATACAGGATAGAACTAGTTGTTATATACAGAATGAAATTAGTTGTTATATACAAGATGGAACTAGTTGTTATATACAGGATAGAGGTAGTTGTTATATACAGAATGGAACTAGTTGTTATATACAGAATGGAACTAGTTGTTATATACAGGATAGAACTAGTTGTTATATACAGAATGGAACTAGTTGTTATATACAGGATAGAACTAGTTGTTATATACAGGATAGAATTAGTTGCTATATACAGGATGGAACTAGTTGTTATATACAGGATGGAACTAGTTGTTATATACAGAATGGAACTAGTTGTTATATACAAGATGGACCTAGTTGTTATATACAGGATAGAACTAGTTGTTATATACAGGATAGAACTAGTTGTTATATACAGAAAAGAACAAGTTCTTATATACAGAATGGAACTAGTTGTTATATACAGGATAGAACTAGTTGTTATATACAGGATAGAACAAGTTGTTATATACAGGATAGAACTAGTTGTTATATACAGGATGGAACTAGTTATTATATACAGGATGGAACTAGTTGTTATATACAGGATGGAACTAGTTGTTATATACAGGATAGAACTAGTTGTTATATACAGGATGGAACTAGTTGTTATATACAGGATAGAACTAGTTGTTATATACAGAATGGAACTAGTTGTTATATACAGGATAGAACTATTTGGTATATACACTATAGAACTAGTTTTTTACATACAGGATGGAACTAGTTGTTATATACAGGATGGAACTAGTTGTTATATACAGGATAGAACTAGTTGTTATATACAGGATGGAACTAGTTTTTATATACAGGATAGAACTAGTTTTTATATACAGAATGGAACTAGTTGTTATATACAGGATGAGACTAGTTGTTATATACAGGATAGAACTAGTTGTTATATACATGGATGGAACTAGTTGTTATATACAGAATGAAACTAGTTGTTATATACAAGATGGAACTAGTTGTTATATACAGGATAGAGGTAGTTGTTATATACAGAATGGAACTAGTTGTTATATACAGAATGGAACTAGTTGTTATATACAGGATAGAACTAGTTGTTATATACAGGATAGAACTAGTTGTTATATACAGGATGGAACTAGTTGTTATATACAGGATAGAACTAGTTGTTATATACATGATGATACTAGTTGTTATATACGGGATGGAACCAGTTGTTATATACAGGATAGAACTAGTTGTTATATACAGGATGGAACTAGTTGTTATATACAGGATGGAACTAGTTGTTATACACAGGATAGAACTAGTTGTTATATACAGGATAGAACTAGTTGTTATATACAGAATACAACTAGTTTTGTATATACAGGATGGAACTAGTTGTTATATACAGGATGGAACTAGTTGTTATATACAGGATGGAACTAGTTGTTATATACAGGATAGAACTAGTTGTTATATACAGAATACAACTAGTTGTTATATACAGGATAGAACTAGTTGTTATATACAGAATACAACTAGTTGTTATATACAGGATAGAACTAGTTGTTATATACAGAATTGAACTAGTTGTTATATACAGGATAGAACTAGTTGTTATATACAGATGGAACTAGTTGTTATATACAGGATGGAACTAGTTGTTATATACAGAATGGAACTAAGTGTTATACACAGGATGGAACTAGTTTTTATATACAGGATGGAACTAGTTGTTATACACAGGATAGAACTAGTTGTTATATACAGGATAGAACTAGTTGTTATATACAGGATAGAACTAGTTGTTATATACAGGATAAAACTAGTTGTTATATACAGGATAGAACTAGTTGTTATATACAGGATGGACCTAGTTGTTATATACAGGATGGAACTAGTTGTTATACACAGGATAGAACTAGTTGTTATATACAGGATGGAACTAGTTGTTATATACAGGATAGAACTAGTTGTTATATACAGGATAGAAGTAGTTGTTATATACAGGATAGAACTAGTTGTTATATACAGGATGGAACTAGTTGTTACATACAAGATGAACTAGTTGTTATATACAGGATAGAACTAGTTGCTATATACAGGATAGAACTAGTTGTTATATACAGGATGGAACTAGTTGTTATATACAGGATGGACCTAGTTGTTATATACAGGATAGAACTAGTTGTTATATACAGGATAGAACTAGTTGTTATATACAGGATAGAAGTAGTTGTTATATACAGAATGGAACTAGTTGTTATATACAAGATGGAACTAGTTGTTATATACAGAATGGAACTAGTTGTTTTATACAGGATAGAACTATTTGGTATATACACAATAGAACAAGTTTTTTATATACAGGATGGAACTAGTTGTTATATAAAGGATGGAACTAGTTGTTATATACAGGATAGAACTAGTTGTAATATACAGGATGGAACTAGTTTTTATATACAGGATAGAACTAGTTTTTATATACAGAATGGAACTAGTTGTTATATACAGGATGGAACTAGTTGTTATATACAGGATAGAACTAGTTGTTATATACAGGATGGAACTAGTTGTTATATACAGAATGAAACTAGTTGTTATATACAAGATGGAACTAGTTGTTATATACAGGATAGAGGTAGTTGTTATATACATGATGATACTAGTTGTTATATACGGGATAGAACCAGTTGTTATATACAGGATAGAACTAGTTGTTATATACAGGATGGAACTAGTTGTTATATACAGGATGGAACTAGTTGTTATACACAGGATAGAACTAGTTGTTATATACAGGATAGAAGTAGTTGTTATATACAGGATAGAAGTAGTTGTTATATACAGGATAGAACTAGTTGTTATATACAGGATGGAACTAGTTGTTATATACAGGATAGAACTAGTTGCTATATACAGGATAGAACTAGTTGCTATATACAGGATGGAACTAGTTGTTATATACAGAATGGAACTAGTTGTTATACACAGGATGGAACTAATTGTTATATACAGGATGGAACTAGTTGTTATATACAGGATGATACTAGTTGTTATATACGGGATGGAACTAGTTGTTATATACAGGATAGAACTAGTTGTTATATAAAGGATGGAACTAGTTGTTATATACAGGATGGAACTAGTTGTTATATACAGGATAGAACTAGTTGTTATATACAGGACAGAACTAGCTGTTATATACAGGATAGAACTAGTTGTTATATACAGGATAGAACTAGTTGTTATATACAGGATGGAACTAGTTGTTATATACAGGATGGAACTAGTTGTTATATACAAGATGGAACTAGTTGTTATATACAGGATAGAACTAGTTGCTATATACAGGATAGAACTAGTTGTTATATACAGGATAGAACTAGTTGTTATATACAGAATGGAACTAGTTGTTATATACAGGATAGAACTATTTGGTATATACACAATAGAACTAGTTTTTTATATACAGGATGGAACTAGTTGTTATATACAGGATGGAACTAGTTGTTATATACAGGATGGAACTAGTTGTTATATACAGGATAAAACTAGTTGTTATATACAGAATACAACTAGTTGTTATATACAGGATAGAACTAGTTGTTATATACAGAATACAACTAGTAGTTATATACAGGATAGAACTAGTTGTTATATACAGAATTGAACTAGTTGTTATATACAGGATAGAACTAGTTGTTATATACAGAGGGAACTAGTTGTTATATACAGGATGGAACTAGTTGTTATATACAGAATGGAACTAATTGTTATACACAGGATGGAACTAGTTTTTATATACAGGATGGAACTAGTTGTTATACACAGGATAGAACTAGTTGTTATATACAGGATAGAACTAGTTGTTATATACAGGATAGAACTAGTTGTTATATACAGGATAGAACTAGTTGTTATATACAGGATAGAACAAGTTGTTATATACAGGATAGAACTAGTTGTTATATACATGATGATACTAGTTGTTATATACGGGATGGAACCAGTTGTTATATACAGGATAGAACTAGTTGTTATATACAGGATGGACCTAGTTGTTATATACAGGATGGAACTAGTTGTTATACACAGGATAGAACTAGTTGTTATATACAGGATGGAACTAGTTGTTATATACAGGATAGAACTAGTTGTTATATACAGGATAGAAGTAGTTGTTATATACAGAATAGAACTAGTTGTTATATACAGGATGGAACTAGTTGTTACATACAAGATGAACTAGTTGTTATATACAGGATAGAACTAGTTGCTATATACAGGATAGAACTAGTTGTTATATACAGGATGGAACTAGTTGTTATATACAGGATGGACCTAGTTGTTATATACAGGATAGAACTAGTTGTTATATACAGGATAGAACTAGTTGTTATATACAGGACAGAAGTAGTTGTTATATACAGGATGGAACTAGTTGTTATATACAGGATGGAACTAGTTGTTATATACAAGATGGAACTAGTTGTTATATACAGGATAGAACTAGTTGCTATATACAGAATAGAACTAGTTGTTATATACAGAATGGAACTAGTTGTTATATACAGAATGGAACTAGTTGTTATATACAAGATGGAACTAGTTGTTATAAACAGAATGGAACTAGTTGTTTTATACAGGATAGAACTATTTGGTATATACACAATAGAACTAGTTTTTTATATACAGGATGGAACTAGTTGTTATATAAAGGATGGAACTAGTTGTTATATACAGGATAGAACTAGTTGTAATATACAGGATGGAACTAGTTTTTATATACAGGATAGAACTAGTTTTTATATACAGAATGGAACTAGTTGTTATATACAGAATGGAACTAGTTGTTATATACAGAATGGAACTAGTTGTTATATACAGGATAGAACTAGTTGTTATATACAGAATGGAACTAGTTGTTATATACAGGATGGAACTAGTTGTTATATACAGGATAGAACTAGTTGTTATATACATGATGATACTAGTTGTTATATACGGGATAGAACCAGTTGTTATATACAGGATAGAACTAGTTGTTATATACAGGATGGAACTAGTTGTTATATACAGGATGGAACTAGTTGTTATACACAGGATAGAACTAGTTGTTATATACAGGATAGAAGTAGTTGTTATATACAGGATAGAACTAGTTGTTATATACAGGATGGAAGTAGTTATTACATACAAGATGAACTAGTTGTTATATACAGGATAGAACTAGTTGCTATATACAGGATAGAACTAGTTGTTATATACAGGATGGAACTAGTTGTTATATACAGGATGGACCTAGTTGTTATATACAGGATAGAACTAGTTGTTAATACAGAATAAAACTAGTTGTTATATACAGGATAGAAGTAGTTGTTATATACAGGATGGAACTAGTTGTTATATACAGGATAGAACTAGTTGTTATATACAGAATGGAACTAGTTGTTATATACAGGATGGAACTAGTTGTTATATACAGGATGGAACTAGTTGTTATATACAGGATGGAACTAGTTGTTATATACAGAATGAAACTAGTTGTTATATACAAGATGGAACTAGTTGTTATATACAGGATAGAGGTAGTTGTTATATACAGAATGGAACTAGTTGTTATATACAGAATGGAACTAGTTGTTATATACAGGATAGAACTAGTTGTTATATACAAAATGGAACTAGTTGTTATATACAGGATAGAACTAGTTGCTATATACAGGATAGAACTAGTTGTTATATACAGGATAGAACTAGTTGTTATATACAAGATGGAACTAGTTGTTATATACAGGATAGAACTTGTTGTTATATACAGGATAGAGGTAGTTGTTATATACAGAATGGAACTAGTTGTTATATACAGAATGGAACTAGTTGTTATATACAGGATAGAACTAGTTGTTATATACAGAATGGAACTAGTTGTTATATACAGGATAGAACTAGTTGTTATATACAGGATAGAATTAGTTGCTATATACAGGATGGAACTAGTTGTTATATACAGGATGGAACTAGTTGTTATATACAGAATGGAACTAGTTGTTATATACAAGATGGACCTAGTTGTTATATACAGGATAGAACTAGTTGTTATATACAGGATAGAACTAGTTGTTATATACAGAAAAGAACAAGTTCTTATATACAGAATGGAACTAGTTGTTATATACAGGATAGAACTAGTTGTTATATACAGGATAGAACAAGTTGTTATATACAGGATAGAACTAGTTGTTATATACAGGATGGAACTAGTTATTATATACAGGATGGAACTAGTTGTTATATACAGGATGGAACTAGTTGTTATATACAGGATAGAACTAGTTGTTATATACAGGATGGAACTAGTTGTTATATACAGGATAGAACTAGTTGTTATATACAGAATGGAACTAGTTGTTATATACAGGATAGAACTATTTGGTATATACACTATAGAACTAGTTTTTTACATACAGGATGGAACTAGTTGTTATATACAGGATGGAACTAGTTGTTATATACAGGATAGAACTAGTTGTTATATACAGGATGGAACTAGTTTTTATATACAGGATAGAACTAGTTTTTATATACAGAATGGAACTAGTTGTTATATACAGGATGAGACTAGTTGTTATATACAGGATAGAACTAGTTGTTATATACAGGATGGAACTAGTTGTTATATACAGAATGAAACTAGTTGTTATATACAAGATGGAACTAGTTGTTATATACAGGATAGAGGTAGTTGTTATATACAGAATGGAACTAGTTGTTATATACAGAATGGAACTAGTTGTTATATACAGGATAGAACTAGTTGTTATATACAGGATAGAACTAGTTGTTATATACAGGATGGAACTAGTTGTTATATACAGGATAGAACTAGTTGTTATATACATGATGATACTAGTTGTTATATACGGGATGGAACCAGTTGTTATATACAGGATAGAACTAGTTGTTATATACAGGATGGAACTAGTTGTTATATACAGGATGGAACTAGTTGTTATACACAGGATAGAACTAGTTGTTATATACAGGATAGAACTAGTTGTTATATACAGAATACAACTAGTTTTTTATATACAGGATGGAACTAGTTGTTATATACAGGATGGAACTAGTTGTTATATACAGGATGGAACTAGTTGTTATATACAGGATAGAACTAGTTGTTATATACAGAATACAACTAGTTGTTATATACAGGATAGAACTAGTTGTTATATACAGAATACAACTAGTTGTTATATACAGGATAGAACTAGTTGTTATATACAGAATTGAACTAGTTGTTATATACAGGATAGAACTAGTTGTTATATACAGATGGAACTAGTTGTTATATACAGGATGGAACTAGTTGTTATATACAGAATGGAACTAAGTGTTATACACAGGATGGAACTAGTTTTTATATACAGGATGGAACTAGTTGTTATACACAGGATAGAACTAGTTGTTATATACAGGATAGAACTAGTTGTTATATACAGGATAGAACTAGTTGTTATATACAGGATAAAACTAGTTGTTATATACAGGATAGAACTAGTTGTTATATACAGGATGGACCTAGTTGTTATATACAGGATGGAACTAGTTGTTATACACAGGATAGAACTAGTTGTTATATACAGGATGGAACTAGTTGTTATATACAGGATAGAACTAGTTGTTATATACAGGATAGAAGTAGTTGTTATATACAGGATAGAACTAGTTGTTATATACAGGATGGAACTAGTTGTTACATACAAGATGAACTAGTTGTTATATACAGGATAGAACTAGTTGCTATATACAGGATAGAACTAGTTGTTATATACAGGATGGAACTAGTTGTTATATACAGGATGGACCTAGTTGTTATATACAGGATAGAACTAGTTGTTATATACAGGATAGAACTAGTTGTTATATACAGGATAGAAGTAGTTGTTATATACAGAATGGAACTAGTTGTTATATACAAGATGGAACTAGTTGTTATATACAGAATGGAACTAGTTGTTTTATACAGGATAGAACTATTTGGTATATACACAATAGAACAAGTTTTTTATATACAGGATGGAACTAGTTGTAATATAAAGGATGGAACTAGTTGTTATATACAGGATAGAACTAGTTGTAATATACAGGATGGAACTAGTTTTTATATACAGGATAGAACTAGTTTTTATATACAGAATGGAACTAGTTGTTATATACAGGATGGAACTAGTTGTTATATACAGGATATAACTAGTTGTTATATACAGGATGGAACTAGTTGTTATATACAGAATGAAACTAGTTGTTATATACAAGATGGAACTAGTTGTTATATACAGGATAGAGGTAGTTGTTATATACATGATGATACTAGTTGTTATATACGGGATAGAACCAGTTGTTATATACAGGATAGAACTAGTTGTTATATACAGGATGGAACTAGTTGTTATATACAGGATGGAACTAGTTGTTATACACAGGATAGAACTAGTTGTTATATACAGGATAGAAGTAGTTGTTATATACAGGATAGAACTAGTTGTTATATACAGGATGGAACTAGTTATTACATACAAGATGAACTAGTTGTTATATACAGGATAGAACTAGTTGCTATATACAGGATAGAACTAGTTGTTATATACAGGATGGAACTAGTTGTTATATACAGAATGGAACTAGTTGTTATACACAGGATGGAACTAATTGTTATATACAGGATGGAACTAGTTGTTATATACAGGATGATACTAGTTGTTATATACGGGATGGAACTAGTTGTTATATACAGGATAGAACTAGTTGTTATATAAAGGATGGAACTAGTTGTTATATACAGGATGGAACTAGTTGTTATATACAGGATAGAACTAGTTGTTATATACAGGACAGAACTAGCTGTTATATACAGGATAGAACTAGTTGTTATATACAGGATAGAACTAGTTGTTATATACAGGATTGAACTAGTTGTTATATACAGGATGGAACTAGTTGTTATATACAAGATGGAACTAGTTGTTATATACAGGATAGAACTAGTTGCTATATACAGGATAGAACTAGTTGTTATATACAGGATAGAACTAGTTGTTATATACAGAATGGAACTAGTTGTTATATACAGGATAGAACTATTTGGTATATACACAATAGAACTAGTTTTTTATATACAGGATGGAACTAGTTGTTATATACAGGATGGAACTAGTTGTTATATACAGGATGGAACTAGTTGTTATATACAGGATAGAACTAGTTGTTATATACAGAATACAACTAGTTGTTATATACAGGATAGAACTAGTTGTTATATACAGAATACAACTAGTAGTTATATACAGGATAGAACTAGTTGTTATATACAGAATTGAACTAGTTGTTATATACAGGATAGAACTAGTTGTTATATACAGAGGGAACTAGTTGTTATATACAGGATGGAACTAGTTGTTATATACAGAATGGAACTAATTGTTATACACAGGATGGAACTAGTTTTTATATACAGGATGGAACTAGTTGTTATACACAGGATAGAACTAGTTGTTATATACAGGATAGAACTAGTTGTTATATACAGGATAGAACTAGTTGTTATATACAGGATAGAACTAGTTGTTATATACAGGATAGAACAAGTTGTTATATACAGGATAGAACTAGTTGTTATATACATGATGATACTAGTTGTTATATACGGGATGGAACCAGTTGTTATATACAGGATAGAACTAGTTGTTATATACAGGATGGACCTAGTTGTTATATACAGGATGGAACTAGTTGTTATACACAGGATAGAACTAGTTGTTATATACAGGATGGAACTAGTTGTTATATACAGGATAGAACTAGTTGTTATATACAGGATAGAAGTAGTTGTTATATACAGAATAGAACTAGTTGTTATATACAGGATGGAACTAGTTGTTACATACAAGATGAACTAGTTGTTATATACAGGATAGAACTAGTTGCTATATACAGGATAGAACTAGTTGTTATATACAGGATGGAACTAGTTGTTATATACAGGATAGACCTAGTTGTTATATACAGGATAGAACTAGTTGTTATATACAGGATAGAACTAGTTGTTATATACAGGATAGAAGTAGTTGTTATATACAGGATGGAACTAGTTGTTATATACAGGATGGAACTAGTTGTTATATACAAGATGGAACTAGTTGTTATATACAGGATAGAACTAGTTGCTATATACAGAATAGAACTAGTTGTTATATACAGAATGGAACTAGTTGTTATATACAGAATGGAACTAGTTGTTATATACAAGATGGAACTAGTTGTTATAAACAGAATGGAACTAGTTGTTTTATACAGGATAGAACTATTTGGTATATACACAATAGAACTAGTTTTTTATATACAGGATGGAACTAGTTGTTATATAAAGGATGGAACTAGTTGTTATATACAGGATAGAACTAGTTGTAATATACAGGATGGAACTAGTTTTTATATACAGGATAGAACTAGTTTTTATATACAGAATGGAACTAGTTGTTATATACAGAATGGAACTAGTTGTTATATACAGAATGGAACTAGTTGTTATATACAGGATAGAACTAGTTGTTATATACAGAATGGAACTAGTTGTTATATACAGGATGGAACTAGTTGTTATATACAGGATAGAACTAGTTGTTATATACATGATGATACTAGTTGTTATATACGGGATAGAACCAGTTGTTATATACAGGATAGAACTAGTTGTTATATACAGGATGGAACTAGTTGTTATATACAGGATGGAACTAGTTGTTATACACAGGATAGAACTAGTTGTTATATACAGGATAGAAGTAGTTGTTATATACAGGATAGAACTAGTTGTTATATACAGGATGGAAGTAGTTATTACATACAAGATGAACTAGTTGTTATATACAGGATAGAACTAGTTGCTATATACAGGATAGAACTAGTTGTTATATACAGGATGGAACTAGTTGTTATATACAGGATGGACCTAGTTGTTATATACAGGATAGAACTAGTTGTTAATACAGAATAAAACTAGTTGTTATATACAGGATAGAAGTAGTTGTTATATACAGGATGGAACTAGTTGTTATATACAGGATAGAACTAGTTGTTATATACAGAATGGAACTAGTTGTTATATACAGGATGGAACTAGTTGTTATATACAGGATGGAACTAGTTGTTATATACAGGATGGAACTAGTTGTTATATACAGAATGAAACTAGTTGTTATATACAAGATGGAACTAGTTGTTATATACAGGATAGAGGTAGTTGTTATATACAGAATGGAACTAGTTGTTATATACAGAATGGAACTAGTTGTTATATACAGGATAGAACTAGTTGTTATATACAAAATGGAACTAGTTGTTATATACAGGATAGAACTAGTTGCTATATACAGGATAGAACTAGTTGTTATATACAGGATAGAACTAGTTGTTATATACAAGATGGAACTAGTTGTTATATACAGGATAGAACTAGTTGCTATATACAGGATAGAACTAGTTGTTATATACAGAATGGAACTAGTTGTTATATACAGAATGGAACTAGTTGTTATATACAGGATAGAACTAGTTGTTATATACAGAATGGAACTAGTTGTTATATACAGGATAGAACTATTTGTATATACACAATAGAACTAGTTTTTTATATACAGGATGGAACTAGTTGTTATATAAAGGATAGAACTAGTTGTTATATACAGGATAGAACTTGTTGTTATATACAGGATGGAACTAGTTTTTATATACAGGATAGAACTAGTTGTTATATACAGAATGGAACTAGTTGTTATATACAGGATGGAACTAGTTGTTATATACAGGATGGAACTAGTTGTTATATACAGGATAGAACTAGTTGTTATATACAGAATGGAACTAGTTGTTATATACAGAATGGAACTAGTTGTTATATACAGGATAGAACTAGTTGTTATATACAGAATGGAACTAGTTGTTATATACAGGATAGAACTAGTTGTTATATACAGGATAGAATTAGTTGCTATATACAGGATGGAACTAGTTGTTATATACAGGATGGAACTAGTTGTTATATACAGAATGGAACTAGTTGTTATATACAAGATGGACCTAGTTGTTATATACAGGATAGAACTAGTTGTTATATACAGGATAGAACTAGTTGTTATATACAGAAAAGAACAAGTTCTTATATACAGAATGGAACTAGTTGTTATATACAGGATAGAACTAGTTGTTATATACAGGATAGAACAAGTTGTTATATACAGGATAGAACTAGCTGTTATATACAGGATGGAACTAGTTATTATATACAGGATGGAACTAGTTGTTATATACAGGATGGAACTAGTTGTTATATACAGGATAGAACTAGTTGTTATATACAGGATGGAACTAGTTGTTATATACAGGATAGAACTAGTTGTTATATACAGAATGGAACTAGTTGTTATATACAGGATAGAACTATTTGGTATATACACTATAGAACTAGTTTTTTACATACAGGATGGAACTAGTTGTTATATACAGGATGGAACTAGTTGTTATATACAGGATAGAACTAGTTGTTATATACAGGATGGAACTAGTTTTTATATACAGGATAGAACTAGTTTTTATATACAGAATGGAACTAGTTGTTATATACAGGATGAGACTAGTTGTTATATACAGGATAGAACTAGTTGTTATATACAGGATGGAACTAGTTGTTATATACAGAATGAAACTAGTTGTTATATACAAGATGGAACTAGTTGTTATATACAGGATAGAGGTAGTTGTTATATACAGAATGGAACTAGTTGTTATATACAGAATGGAACTAGTTGTTATATACAGGATAGAACTAGTTGTTATATACAGGATAGAACTAGTTGTTATATACAGGATGCAACTAGTTGTTATATACAGGATAGAACTAGTTGTTATATACATGATGATACTAGTTGTTATATACGGGATGGAACCAGTTGTTATATACAGGATAGAACTAGTTGTTATATACAGGATGGAACTAGTTGTTATATACAGGATGGAACTAGTTGTTATACACAGGATAGAACTAGTTGTTATATACAGGATAGAACTAGTTGTTATATACAGAATACAACTAGTTTTTTATATACAGGATGGAACTAGTTGTTATATACAGGATGGAACTAGTTGTTATATACAGGATGGAACTAGTTGTTATATACAGGATAGAACTAGTTGTTATATACAGAATACAACTAGTTGTTATATACAGGATAGAACTAGTTGTTATATACAGAATACAACTAGTTGTTATATACAGGATAGAACTAGTTGTTATATACAGAATTGAACTAGTTGTTATATACAGGATAGAACTAGTTGTTATATACAGATGGAACTAGTTGTTATATACAGGATGGAACTAGTTGTTATATACAGAATGGAACTAATTGTTATACACAGGATGGAACTAGTTTTTATATACAGGATGGAACTAGTTGTTATACACAGGATAGAACTAGTTGTTATATACAGGATAGAACTAGTTGTTATATACAGGATAGAACTAGTTGTTATATACAGGATAAAACTAGTTGTTATATACAGGATAGAACTAGTTGTTATATACAGGATGGACCTAGTTGTTATATACAGGATGGAACTAGTTGTTATACACAGGATAGAACTAGTTGTTATATACAGGATGGAACTAGTTGTTATATACAGGATAGAACTAGTTGTTATATACAGGATAGAAGTAGTTGTTATATACAGGATAGAACTAGTTGTTATATACAGGATGGAACTAGTTGTTACATACAAGATGAACTAGTTGTTATATACAGGATAGAACTAGTTGCTATATACAGGATAGAACTAGTTGTTATATACAGGATGGAACTAGTTGTTATATACAGGATGGACCTAGTTGTTATATACAGGATAGAACTAGTTGTTATATACAGGATAGAACTAGTTGTTATATACAGGATAGAAGTAGTTGTTATATACAGGATGGAACTAGTTGTTATATACAGGATTGAACTAGTTGTTATATACAAGATGGAACTAGTTGTTATATACAGGATAGAACTAGTTGCTATATACAGAATAGAACTAGTTGTTATATACAGAATGGAACTAGTTGTTATATACAGAATGGAACTAGTTGTTATATACAAGAGGGAACTAGTTGTTATATACAGAATGGAACTAGTTGTTTTATACAGGATAGAACTATTTGGTATATACACAATAGAACTAGTTTTTTATATACAGGATGGAACTAGTTGTTATATAAAGGATGGAACTAGTTGTTATATACAGGATAGAACTAGTTGTAATATACAGGATGGAACTAGTTTTTATATACAGGATAGAACTAGTTTTTATATACAGAATGGAACTAGTTGTTATATACAGGATGGAACTAGTTGTTATATACAGGATAGAACTAGTTGTTATATACAGGATGGAACTAGTTGTTATATACAGAATGAAACTAGTTGTTATATACAAGATGGAACTAGTTGTTATATACAGGATAGAGGTAGTTGTTATATACAGAATGGAACTAGTTGTTATATACAGAATGGAACTAGTTGTTATATACAGGATAGAACTAGTTGTTATATACAGAATGGAACTAGTTGTTATATACAGGATGGAACTAGTTGTTATATACAGGATAGAACTAGTTGTTATATACATGATGATACTAGTTGTTATATACGGGATAGAACCAGTTGTTATATACAGGATAGAACTAGTTGTTATATACAGGATGGAACTAGTTGTTATATACAGGATGGAACTAGTTGTTATACACAGGATAGAACTAGTTGTTATATACAGGATAGAAGTAGTTTTTATATACAGGATAGAACTAGTTGTTATATACAGGATGGAACTAGTTATTACATACAAGATGAACTAGTTGTTATATACAGGATAGAACTAGTTGCTATATACAGGATAGAACTAGTTGTTATATACAGGATGGAACTAGTTGTTATATACAGGATGGACCTAGTTGTTATATACAGGATAGAACTAGTTGTTAATACAGAATAAAACTAGTTGTTATATACAGGATAGAAGTAGTTGTTATATACAGGATGGAACTAGTTGTTATATACAGGATGGAACTAGTTGTTATATACAGAATGGAACTAGTTGTTATATACAGGATGGAACTAGTTGTTATATACAGGATGGAACTAGTTGTTATATACAGGATGGAACTAGTTGTTATATACAGAATGAAACTAGTTGTTATATACAAGATGGAACTAGTTGTTATATACAGGATAGAGGTAGTTGTTATATACAGAATGGAACTAGTTGTTATATACAGAATGGAACTAGTTGTTATATACAGGATAGAACTAGTTGTTATATACAGAATGGAACTAGTTGTTATATACAGGATAGAACTAGTTGCTATATACAGGATAGAACTTGTTGTTATATACAGGATAGAACTAGTTGTTATATACAAGATGGAACTAGTTGTTATATACAGGATAGAACTAGTTGCTATATACAGGATAGAACTAGTTGTTATATACAGAATGGAACTAGTTGTTATATACAGAATGGAACTAGTTGTTATATACAGGATAGAACTAGTTGTTATATACAGAATGGAACTAGTTGTTATATACAGGATAGAACTATTGGTATATACACAATAGAACTAGTTTTTTATATACAGGATGGAACTAGTTGTTATATAAAGGATAGAACTAGTTGTTATATACAGGATAGAACTAGTTGTTATATACAGGATGGAACTAGTTTTTATATACAGGATAGAACTAGTTGTTATATACAGAATGGAACTAGTTGTTATATACAGGATGGAACTAGTTGTTATATACAGGATAGAACTAGTTGTTATATACAGGATGGAACTAGTTGTTATATACAGAATGAAATTAGTTGTTATATACAAGATGGAACTAGTTGTTATATACAGGATAGAGGTAGTTGTTATATACAGAATGGAACTAGTTGTTATATACAGAATGGAACTAGTTGTTATATACAGGATAGAACTAGTTGTTATATACAGAATGGAACTAGTTGTTATATACAGGATAGAACTAGTTGTTATATACAGGATAGAATTAGTTGCTATATACAGGATGGAACTAGTTGTTATATACAGGATGGAACTAGTTGTTATATACAGAATGGAACTAGTTGTTATATACAAGATGGAACTAGTTGTTATATACAGGATAGAACTAGTTGTTATATACAGGATAGAACTAGTTGTTATATACAGAAAAGAACAAGTTCTTATATACAGAATGGAACTAGTTGTTATATACAGGATAGAACTAGTTGTTATATACAGGATAGAACAAGTTGTTATATACAGGATAGAACTAGTTGTTATATACAGGATGGAACTAGTTATTATATACAGGATGGAACTAGTTGTTATATACAGGATGGAACTAGTTGTTATATACAGGATAGAACTAGTTGTTATATACAGGATGGAACTAGTTGTTATATACAGGATAGAACTAGTTGTTATATACAGAATGGAACTTGTTGTTATATACAGGATAGAACTATTTGGTATATACACTATAGAACTAGTTTTTTACATACAGGATGGAACTAGTTGTTATATAAAGGATGGAACTAGTTGTTATATACAGGATAGAACTAGTTGTTATATACAGGATGGAACTAGTTTTTATATACAGGATAGAACTAGTTTTTATATACAGAATGGAACTAGTTGTTATATACAGGATGGAACTAGTTGTTATATACAGGATAGAACTAGTTGTTATATACAGGATGGAACTAGTTGTTATATACAGAATGAAACTAGTTGTTATATACAAGATGGAACTAGTTGTTATATACAGGATAGAGGTAGTTGTTATATACAGAATGGAACTAGTTGTTATATACAGAATGGAACTAGTTGTTATATACAGGATAGAACTAGTTGTTATATACAGGATAGAATTAGTTGTTATATACAGGATGGAACTAGTTGTTATATACAGGATAGAACTAGTTGTTATATACATGATGATACTAGTTGTTATATACGGGATCGAACCAGATGTTATATACAGGATAGAACTAGTTGTTATATACAGGATGGAACTAGTTGTTATATACAGGATGGAACTAGTTGTTATACACAGGATAGAACTAGTTGTTATATACAGGATAGAAGTAGTTGTTATATACAGGATAGAACTAGTTGTTATATACAGGATGGAACTAGTTATTACATACAAGATGAACTAGTTGTTATATACAGGATAGAACTAGTTGCTATATACAGGATAGAACTAGTTGTTATATACATGATGGAACTAGTTGTTATATACAGGATGGACCTAGTTGTTATATACAGGATAGAACTAGTTGTTATATACAGAATAAAACTAGTTGTTATATACAGGATAGAAGTAGTTGTTATATACAGGATGGAACTAGTTGTTATATACAGGATAGAACTAGTTGTTATATACAGAATGGAACTAGTTGTTATATACAGGATGGAACTAGTGGTTATATACAGGATGGAACTAGTTGTTATATACAGGATGGAACTAGTTGTTATATACAGAATGAAACTAGTTGTTATATACAAGATGGAACTAGTTGTTATATACAGGATAGAGGTAGTTGTTATATACAGAATGGGACTAGTTGTTATATACAGAATGGAACTAGTTGTTATATACAGGATAGAACTAGTTGTTATATACAGAATGGAACTAGTTGTTATATACAGGATAGAACTAGTTGCTATATACAGGATAGAACTAGTTGTTATATACAGAATGGAACTAGTTGTTATATACAGAATGGAACTAGTTGTTATATACAGGATAGAACTAGTTGTTATATACAGAATGGAACTAGTTGTTATATACAGGATAGAACTATTTGGTATATACACAATAGAACTAGTTTTTTATATACAGGATGGAACTAGTTGTTATATAAAGGATAGAACTAGTTGTTATATACAGGATAGAACTAGTTGTTATATACAGGATGGAACTAGTTTTTATATACAGGATAGAACTAGTTGTTATATACAGAATGGAACTAGTTGTTATATACAGGATGGAACTAGTTGTTATATACAGGATGGAACTAGTTGTTATATACAGGATGGAACTAGTTGTTTTATACAGAATAGAACTAGTTGTTATATACAAGATGGAACTAGTTGTTATATACAGGATAGAGGTAGTTGTATACAGAATGGAACTAGTTGTTATATACAGAATGGAACTAGTTGTTATATACAGGATAGAACTAGTTGTTATATACAGAATGGAACTAGTTGTTATATACAGGATAGAACTAGTTGTTATATACAGGATAGAATTAGTTGCTATATACAGGATGGAACTAGTTGTTATATACAGGATGGAACTAGTTGTTATATACAGAATGGAACTAGTTGTTATATACAAGATGGAACTAGTTGTTATATACAGGATAGAACTAGTTGTTATATACAGGATAGAACTAGTTGTTATATACAGAAAAGAACAAGTTCTTATATACAGAATGGAACTAGTTGTTATATACAGGATAGAACTAGTTGTTATATACAGGATAGAACAAGTTGTTATATACAGGATAGAACTAGTTGTTATATACAGGATGGAACTAGTTGTTATATACAGGATGGAACTAGTTGTTATATACAGGATGGAACTAGTTGTTATATACAGGATAGAACTAGTTGTTATATACAGGATGGAACTAGTTGTTATATACAGGATAGAACTAGTTGTTATATACAGGATAGAACTAGTTGTTATATACAGGATAGAACTAGTTGTTATATACAGGATGGAAATAGTTGTTATATACAGAATGGAACTAGTTGTTATATACAAGATGGAACAAGTTGTTATATACAGGATAGAACTAGTTGTTATATACAGGATAGAACTAGTTGTTATATACAGAATACAATTAGTTGTTATATACAGAATGGAACTAGTTGTTACATACAAGATGGAACTAGTTGTTATATACAGGATGGAACTAGTTGTTATATACAGGATGGAACTAGTTGTTATATACATGATAGAACTAGTTGTTATATACAGAATGGAACTAGTTGGTATATACAGGATGGAACTAGTTGTTATATACAGAATGGAACTAGTTGTTATATACAACATGAAACTAGTTGTTATATACAGGATAGAACTAGTTGTTATATACAGGATAGAACTAGTTGTTATATACAGGATAGAACTAGTTGTTATATACAGAATAGAACTAGTTGTTATATACAGAATTGAACTAGTTGTTATATACAAGATGGAACTAGTTGTTATATACAGGATGAAATAAGTTGTTATATACAGGATAGAACTAGTTGTTATATACAGGATGGAACTAGTTGTTATATACAGGATAGAACTAGTTATATACAGGATAGAACTAGTTGTTATATACAGGATAGAACTAGTTGTTATATACAGGATGGAACTAGTTGTTATATACAGGATGGAACTAGTTGTTATATACAGGATAGAACTAGTTGTTATATACAGAATGGAACTAGTTGTTATATACAGGAAAGAACTAGTTGTTATATACAGAATGGAACTAGTTGTTATATACAGGATAGAACTAGTTGTTATATACAGGATGGAACTAGTTGTTATATACAGGATAGAACTAGTTGTTATATACAGGATGGAACTAGTTGTTATATACAGGATAGAACTAGTTGTTATATACAGGATGAAACTAGTTGTTATATACAGGATAGAACTAGTTGTTATATACAGGATGGAACTAGTTGTTATATACAGGATGAAACTAGTTGTTATATACAGGATAGAACTAGTTGTTATATACAGGATGGAACTAGTTGTTATATACAGGATAGAACTAGTTGTTATATACAGAATAGAACTAGTTGTTATATACAGGATAGAACTAGTTGTTATATACAAGATGGAACTAGTTGTTATATACAGGATGAAACTAGTTGTTATATACAGGATAGAACTAGTTGTTATATACAGGATGGAACTAGTTGTTATATACAGGATAGAACTAGTTGTTATATACAGGATAGAACTAGTTGTTATATACAGGAAAGAACTAGTTGTTATATACAGGATAGAACTAGTTGTTATATACAGGATGGAACTAGTTGTTATATACAGGATTTAACTAGAAAAGACGACATGATTTGACATCACGAATAATGTTTTTGACCAATTTTTCGATCTCATGAAAATCTTTCGTCTCTGTCGCAAGTTTTAGGCATACATACATACATACATACATACATACATACATACATTTAAACAGACAGGTTAGATTTATATTATAGAAGGAATTTATGTAACATAAAAAATCAGGCATTTTACAGCTTATTTTTTTTTTTATTATTATTTTAATTAATTCAGAAAATTTTCCCATAAGTTTTCTGTTGTGTTATTTCATTACTTTATTGTACTTGTTTTAAATTAATTTTTTGGTGTCTTTCTTTTTCGGAAAAATAGCGAGCGCAAAAAAAAAAATGTGGTAGTAGGCAGACAAACTCGAACCCGTACTGCGAAGGAGGAAAAGAAAGTGTAAAAAAAAAAAAAAAAAAACATGACGCATAAGCTGTTGCGCCTATCACCAAACCGGAAGTGACGTAGGTTTAAATTAAGACTAGACAATCGAAAAGAGGCGATTACTTTCGAAAATATCCGCGAAAGAAGCGACCTCTCCCTGTAGAAAAGTACCCAGTTGAGGGTGAAGGAATTAATGTTTTTGAGCAATTTTTTTCGGTATTTGTCGTTTGAAGGGTCGAGCTTCAAAATGATACCGATCTATTAAAAATCCGTCCGCTCTGTCGAAAGTTTTTTCGAGACATACATACATACATTTAAACAAACAGGTGAGATTTATATTATAGATAACTAAAATACTTCCGACGAGTTAAAGTGCAGCAGTGTTGATTTTTTTGTCAATTTTTACTTTGTTACCACCTTAACATTGGCTTTTAAAATAACGACTTTTAAAAGTTTTCGAGTATGCTGAAAACAACTATCGCATTTACATATGCGCGCTTGCGCGTAAAACAATGACTGCCACTTACAACATGTTAAATGTAATGTTCGCTTTAAGCATACCTGAAAACCTATAAAAGTCGTCAATTTAAAGGAAAATGTTTAGGTGGAAACCAAGTACAAATTCGCCATTTTTTTATCAATGGACTAGCTAAGCACTCAGCATTGCCTGATCGTAAATTACGCTCAAATATGATATTTTAATTAATACAGATTTCGTATTTATCGATTATTATATGTTATGTTGTACTTAATATATAGTAGTGATTTCAAAAGTAAATAAAAAAAATATGACTTGGGTGTTATCAGCTAGAATCGAAACTAAAACATATAGCGCTTTAGCTTTAGTCGCCAACGTTTAAGCTATCGTCAGATGGATGAGAAATAGTTAAAAATGAACCCACTTTAACGTATAAATATATGTATTTGCATATGTGTAAAAATAACACGTTTAGTCGCCAAGTTACATTTTTTTTTTAAACTTTGACCCCTTAGCAGCTATTTTTACCTATCAAAGAACGGTCCACAACAAACGCAAATCATTTGAGCCCACTCGCACCACTTTGCGACCTTGCCTCTCAGTGGAGATGCACTTTGAAAAACAGACAGACAGACATGGTGAGGTTTATAAATTAGATGTTAAGTGCATTGTCCGTCCATGTCCAATCATTTCCAGTGAGCATTAACCACAGCTGATTATTATAAATATTTACTTTTCTCCCCATGAGGACCATGTTAAACAGAACGTTGGTTATTGATGGGGAGGAGATCTAGTTCCCTCAAACGGGATACTATCATTATAATGTCAGGGGAAGTCAGCAACGAGAGTGACTGTGGCGTCCTTTTTTTTCTTTTTTTTTTTTTTCTTTTATCATTGTTTTCTTTTCTGTCCAGTAATTTCCCGCTCGGGCATTCAGTTGTCGGTCAGTCAGCATGCCGCACTCAACTGAACGACTTTTCTTTCTTTTTGCTCAACATTTTTTTCTTTTTTTTTTTTTTTTTTATGAATGAGCTTACCGGGTTTGTTTCGCCTTTCTCCATCGTCACGTGATCATCCTGCGATTAAGAAAAGGAGCGTTTTAATCAATGGTGTCCGCCTTCTAAACAAGAGGACTCCTTATCTTACCCCTCCCCTTCCTTCAATCTCACATTCATTCTTATCGGCCTTAGCCGACATGTCATCTAAATCCATAATGGTGTCCTCTTCTTTCTATATTGATTGACCGGGAGCTTCCTCTCACCGCCCTTCTTCCACACATACACACACACACACACACACACTCTCTCTCTCTCTCTCTCTCTTTCTCTCTCTCTCTCTCTCACACACACACACGCGCGTGTGTGAGTATATGTATGTTGCGTGTTTGCTTAAAACAAATATACGCTTATAATGTATATATTCAATAAGGCTATCTTAAAATTGCAACGATTTATTAAACTCAATGAAAATGGATTTACACTTTAAGAGCATATATAATTTATTAAACATTTCAAAATCACAGGAATATACACTTCATTCACACACACTCATAGTGTTTAATAATGGTATATCTATATATATCTCTCTATGTATATATATATATATATATATATATATATATATATATATATATATATATATAGTATTTTTATTTATTTAAAACCAGTAATCTACGTACATGCATGTTTCGGGGCTCTTCAGCGTAGCTTGACTGTTATTAGGACTCGAACCCTGGACCTTATGTATTTTAGTCCAACGTCTTATCCATTACGCTATGATGCCATAGACGATTTCTGTTTAGTTTTTATCGTTTATATATTTACGTAGTTTTTGTTTTTTTTTGTTTTTGTTGTTGATTTCTTTTAAACGATATTGATGTTAGCGTCTTCACCTTGAAGATCCGATGTTTTTTAGAAATTGTCCATTTTTTTTTTATTTTGGACGTAAACAAATAATATTTTTATTTATTTATTTATTTTAAAACAGTATATATTATTATTATTATTATTATTATTATTATTACAGAGGCATGATTTCAAAAGAAGAAGAAAAAAAAGTATCTGGGTGCCATCAGCTAGAATCGAAACCGAAAGCAAAACTGTAGCATTCAAAGCTGGTGACGTTATTACTGTACCAACGTGAAACTCATATCAACTGATTAAAATTTAAAATAAACTAAGATAAATGTACGAAATGTTTAACAACTTTTTCAATTTTGATCCCCTTTTCGTTGCTTAAAAGCTATTTTAACCGGCTAAAACCCATAAAAGAATCGCTCATAACAAAATCCAATCATTCGAAGCCTCTAACGCCGCTCTGCGACTTTTAGTTTCGGGAGAGATAGAGTTTGAAAATATGGAGACAGACAGACAGACAGACATAGTATCTTTTATATATATATATATATATATATATATATATATATATATATATATATATATATATATATATATATAGCCAGTAGAGTTTAGTTTCCTAGAAGTACATCCAATGAAACAACATGTGCCTACCAAAATAGTGCTCAATGAGTGAACAGAGCAGGTATATTAATTTTATTTATACAAACATTAATGGCTACATATGTGCATACATGTTTCTGTAATAACCCACGCTGGGGGATTACGTCTTCGGGCCAAGACTTTCGACGGTAATTCTTGTCCTGAAGACGTAATCCCCCAACGTGGGTGATTACAGAAACATGTATGCACATATGTAGCCATTAATGGTCGTATAAATAAAATTTATATATATATATATATATATATATATATATATATATATATATATATATATATATATATATATATATATATATATATATACTGCATGTAAGTCGAGGAGTTTGAACGAAAAGCTACATGGAAAGTTTCGTTCAAACTCGGGAAACATTAACTTTTTTTCAGGAAACACGAATTGAAACAAATATATCGAGGGCATTTCTCTCCCGTGCTAGATGGTTACCTACGTCTGAAAGCATGCTGTACTATTATAGGGCAACCAGTCGCCCATGCATGGAGTATTATTGCCACGTTTGGACTGCTTCGTCTGCTCCTAGTCTTTCACTCATAGACAGAGTAAAAAAAAAAAATGGCCAACCTAATAGGTGCCGCACTGTCAATCAAACTCCAACTTCCGTATCATCGACGAAATGTTGTATCCCTGTTCCTATTTTACAAGTATTTAAATAGAAGTTTCTCTGATGAACTCCAAATAATTGTATCCCCTCAACCTAAATATCTCTGACTAACCCGATAAGCAAAAAAATTCCTTACACTGTAGAGATCCTTAGGTGCTTAGGTTCTACCTAACTAGTTTCTTCTTTCGAACTGCTAGACTTTGTAATGTCCTATCGGATACCAGCTTTTCAGAATATACTAACAGGCAGAAGTTCATGTGTAATGTGAATAGACATATGTTGCTGCTCAACTCCCTACATAGTATTCCTGCAAATCTTAAATAGTAGCCCCTTGCATCCAAGTTGCACTGTGTCTTGTTTGGTGTGAAAAAGCAATGTATATATATATATATATATATATATATATATATATATATATATATATATATATATATATATATATATATATATATACATATATATATATATATATATATATATATATATATATATATATATATAGAGAGAGAGAGAGAGAGAGAGAGAGAGAGAGCTTTTATGGGTTAGCTCTTATGGGTAGATCATCGTATAACGATTTGATCACTGTCTGTCTGACGTAATGAACATTTAAATTAAAATGTTTAAAATTCAACGCTATTTCACACGATTAATGGTAGCCGAATGGATACGGCCTCCGCTATTCGAGCCAGAGATGTCTCGTGTCGCGGGGTTCGAATCGTTCGACTGGTAGTAATCGTGACACCCTGCACTGAAGAATCCCGAAAGGATGAAACACTAGTGTCTGTAGGTATTTAATTATTATAGTAAAAAAAAAAAAATAATTATATATATATATATATATATATATATATATATATATATATATATAGTAAGTTATAAAAATATATATGGCAATTAGCTCTATCTATGTATTGAGCACTGTTGAAGTTAAATACTGAAAAAATTACGCATAAAATTATATCTTCGTATATTAATTTATGTGATTACATGAACTAATCATATATATAAATATATACTAGCAGGAAAAGCCGCCGTTGCCCAGGGTTGAATGAGGATCAACAAATGTTTACCCCTCATATATTTTTATTGCCATTAAAATCGCTGAAATTGCTCATTTTTTAATCAAATCAATAAATTGCCTACTCTAGTTGGTGACCCACCGCAGTGCACCGGAAGGAAGCGTTACATGCCCCCTCCGCAGTGACTTAGTCTGCAATACATTGCAGTGTACATTGCACTGTAGAGAACCTACTATTGATTTTATAAGATTATTTTTATGACTTGAACTAAAGTTTAAAATGAAAAAAAAGTCAAGTATCTAAACAGCTTTATCCAAGAACGAACTGTTGATTTGAGTTAATTATTTACACTTAAATTGAAGTTAAACGTACAAAAGTTATGTATCATTGTGGTCTAAAAAGAAACATTAATTTCGAATGTACCCCTGTCTTATAAAAGAATCTACAGTTGATTTTATAGGCTGGCCCTTTCTGCTTGTGCGGTAATAAAACTTCTAAAATGTATTGTAAAAATGTTGTATAAAAGTGTTAACTTTGGTCCAAATCTAATTTCCTTCTATAATCGGATTTTTTTTTTTTTTGGGGGGGGGTATCGATTTTCGATACTTATCAGACACATTCCGATACAAAACCTACGTAAGAACACTCCCAGACGCATAAAATACCTTCGTGTGAAATTCGAAAACAACGACCCAACCGTTTCCGAGTCCATATGGAACGAACTTACACACATATACACACTGACAACACAGTTCCTTTTATATATATATATATATATATATATATATATATATATATATATATATATATATGCGTGCGTGTGTGTGTGTGTGTGTGTGTGTGTGTGTGTGTGTGTGTGTGTGTGTGTAAATCAGTTATGTCAAGTAACGGAATAAAAAAAAAATGGAGGATTTAAAAAACGGAATCCTGGAGTTTTTCAGGCATCAGCAAAATAAACACCTATTATTACAGAAAAAAAAAGGGGGGGGGGAAATGGGGGAAAAAAAAAACAAAAAAAAACAGGAATCGTACCAAAATAAAATCGAAGGAGAATTATTGGAATTGCAGAAAAAATCGCTCGCACAAAATCAGAAATAACAAAACGGTAGCGACGAAAGCGCGTTTTCTCAGAACACGATTTCGAACACGGTTGAAACTTACAGCTATGATGTTGATAACGAGGTAACTTTTACTTCGTTCTTTAGCCGCTCCAAAGACATATAATTCAGACCGTAAAAATTGGACTGGTTATAAAAAATAGTTCGATTACTGAACAGTGAAATATAAACCATTTGTAAACTACGTTTTATATCATAAGATTGTCGGCTAAAATTTAATGAAACGATACAATTGATAGCGAAATTATTTAGTCAAAGATATTTCTTCTTTGCAAGAGGTGGAAATCTTTGAATAGTGCTGGAACGATTAATCGGAATCTAAATCGGTAACCGGAAAAATCAGAACTTTTGGAGATATCTGAATCGGAAAAATTTGTGCCTATTTTCCGATGCCCAAGACTATTCCTTTCATTGTTTGTATTACCTTGTTTTTATTTAAAACTTAATTTCCCACGACTCGTATTAATGATGAAATTATAAATATTTATTAATTTAAAACTAAAATCTATAGGTAACACCCATGAGTATATTTTTACATTTGCGACAATATGCACACACACACGCACACACACGCACACACACGCACACGCACACACACGCACACACACACAACCACACACACAAAGAATAACTATTTATTCAGAAATTTCAAAAGAATTGGAATCGGTAATTGTATCAGAATCGGGAAAAATATTGGACTTGTCCCATCACTACTTTGAATCTTGCAAGATTACGAAGAAGAGAAATGTTATTTTATTGACAAATTAAATATCTAGGACGAATAAAAGAAAACCTGACTCAAAGAGAGCAGACTCAACAAAGAATATGCCAACGCTAAGAAATATATGGTCTGTGCAGAGTTTCCTTGGGTTAGCAAATTACTATAGAGTATATATCTCAAGTATACGCAACCTAAGTTCACCTTTAAACGAATTATTGACGGAGAAAGGAAGACTTTAAACGATTGAATACCAAGAGAAATTGAAGAAAATAAGTCCATTCTCATGTGTGGTTTATTTTTAACGCATTTTAATTCTAGGACGCGAAATTAATACGAAATAGGAGCATATATTCAAGCTTGAATGATGGTTCGCTGAAGCCAATCGCGCATGCTTCTCGTACACTTTTACCGACAGAAAAAAAAAGTTAATAGAAAAAGAAACGATGAGCATCATTTACGGTGACAACGTTTGATTGTTTTTTTTTATCAAAGAAGAGTTTGCATACACATACGCCTAACAGATTACAAAGATGAAGAATCATTCTTCAAAATTATTATTACATGATGGAATATCTCCCATCTTAAAAAATCAGTTCTGCGATAGGACTGTGGAGATTGATGCTGAAATCTGTTAAACCCTTAGATGACGCGATAATCGCCTCGCTATGAACAGAAGAGGCGGAAAAAAATTTTGTATACTATTGTAGAATTAATACTTAGAGAGATAAAGGAAAATACGATGAACGATGATTTTATTTAAAAAATTATTTAAAAGGGCATAATAAAAAAGTACACAAAAAATTCTGGACGCGCATTCTATCTGTGATGATGTCGTAATGTGAACACTGAACGATCTCTAAAAAGGAGCTCCTTCGTCACATACGAGTCAATCTATGGTCACAGACCCCAATGTGACCTGTGGTCGTCCTTCGCAGGGGATTCAGTCGATTTGGTCGGAATCACTTCACCTTTGGGTTGATACGCCACTGCCTCATCGATCTGTCACACTGGAAATGAATCAATTTCATGCACATAGAAGAAAGACAGACTCGGATATATCTATTCTACTGGTTAATTCAAGATAAATGTACAAAATAATACTTATATACAATTTTTCAGATGGTGATTTGACAAAATTCGACCGAGTCCCAAATAGATTTAATTACTCTCAGTTCTGCGGTGGTGATGGTCGGGAAGAGAGAGAGAGGGGGTGACGACCCTTCGATTAATATAAGATTTGCTCAAATCTCAGCTCCAACTGCCAATTTTGGGTGCGGGGACTCGATTATGTCTGGAGGTGATGGGGTAGGTTCGGTCACTCGCTAGACCAATTGCCAGTAAGTAGGTCACCTCAGGGGAATCCCCGATTCCCTGCATGTGTGCCTGTGGTCTGCCGCTTTCTCAGGCCCCAAAAGGTTAAGCTCATAACCTCAATTCCGTTACCTATTCTCAAAGTGACATAAGTTGCCAGTTTTCCACCAAACAATAAAATTTATATGTCGGTTTAATAAAAATAACTGAACCCTTCCTTTCAGCAGAGTCGGCTGCTGTTGCCCGGGCATACAATAATACTTAACAAATAAAACAAGCATATCTGCCCGGAATTCTCCAGTGTTTTGGGAGTCTCACCCCCCCCAATGGGGAGCTCTACCGCTCCCGGAAACAGCCACGTCACAGTCATGTACAGTGATCGAGTGTTCATTTCCTTGAAAATTTTCATGTTGGACACCAAGAAATATTACGGATAAACTGCCTCATGTGAAGTTACATCTACTGGGTAAACATTTACATAAATCACGCAGAGTGCGTGTTACAAACAAAAATGCTTCTCATAAAATTCAAACTTTCGCCTAAAACGTAATAAATATTGACTTTCTGGGTCATTGGATAGGTTTTATTGCCTGGTTGTAGTCGAACAACCACAGAGTACAAGTGTGTTTTTCCATGAATTGTTCGCACGTCTCAGAGTCGTGGATTATGTAATCGACATATATCTATAAAAGTGAGAATGTGTGAGCGTGTGAGGACACGTCTCAACCTATATACTCAACGAATTTTTAATCTACACACTTGAAATTTGGCATAAAGGTTATTCAGATATGTGAAAAACGTTTGAATCGGTTTTCATCCGGAGGAAAGGGCTTCTAAGGGATTTTTTTTCTGTTTGCTAACTGTTTCACGATTGCGCATGTGTGAATGGCTCACATTGCAGATTCCTTATGTTAAGTATAAGTCGGTTTCAAAACACCTTCGTAAAGAGCGTGTCACGCTGGCCGAATGGTAATCGTACTTGACTCACTGTCTTTATGTTTTGGTTTCGATTTCAGCTCGAGTATCTTTTTTTTTTAGTTACAAGAAGGAATTTAACGTTACATTTAATATCCTTGGCATTTCCGTTTATAATAAACTAGCGGGGCTACCCGGCGGTGCTCGGGATCGTATAAACAATGAGAAAATTGAAGCTGATTTTGAACATATTTCTTATTTTTCGGATAGAGGAATTTTTAATGTCTATGTATCATTAGCTTTTTCGAGCAAAAAAATATTTTACCTACCCTAGGACGGGTATTACACGTATCAAATAATTGTACCTGTTCTAGAATAAGTAATTTATATCATATATATGGAATAATGTTTCCTTTGCGAGGATGGTTAATATACAACACAGATTTAAAATAATTTTACCTATCTTCGGACGGGTAATTAAAATAAATACATGAAACAATTTCACATACTATCGACAGATATTGTACAACATGTTAAATCATTTCTATTACCACCAAGGCTACCATAATTTTAAGAAAACTGAAACAATTTTTAGAAAGTAGATCCTTAGACTTTCCAAATTAGTACATAAATACATCTTGGTTAGGATTAGGCAACCATTGCTTCATCATAAATTTCAATATTACTGGGTTTTTCCTTCGTCACTATCGGCACTAAGATTGTAAGAAAAATTATGACATTTTTTAACAATGTCTCAGTATGATTTTCAAATTAATGCATAAATATATTGACACAGTTAGGGATTAGACAACCCTTGCTTCATTATCAAATTTCACATTACTGTAGTTCATTTTAATTCCCCATTGCCGACACGAAATTGTTTTTGAAAAATACCTCCTTTTCTGAAGATTGCTCAGTAGGTTTTACAAACAAGTACACAAATGTGTTAAGTTTAGTGATTAGACAACCCTTGCTTCACTACAAAATTCCACATTACTGTGTTCTATTCCTCCCGGCTACCAATGCCATATTGACACGGATTGTGATTAGGCAACTTTTACTTTACTATAAATTTCAATATTAATGTAGTTATTCCCTCCCACATACCAACAACATAATAGTAAGAGAAATTATGTCTTTTCTGGAATATGATTCCACAGAATTCTATATTTTTGGAATATGAAATTGTGGGACATTGCTTTGTAACCCCAAAACGGACATTACACTCTCCAAAACAACCTCAAAAGAGAACTCAAGAACTTGTTTAAAATTAACATAATCATTCTTCTTACTATCCCCGACTACAACCATCACATAATTCCAGGATGATAACATTTAAAATTCAAAAAATATGTATCACCCCCTACAGAAATTGGCCTAGTAATCTTCCATAGAAAACCAACAATATATATGAATTAATCTAATTTTGAGATTGTAAACTGTTTCAGCCATATCCAGAATCGACTTCACAAATAAAGTAATTTTGAGATTGAAAATTGTTTAAGCCATTTCCAGGACAAACTTTCTACCACGCTCATATAATCCAAGCGACGCTGCGTATTCCGCTAGTACATATATAACCAAGGCAATGTTGCTTGACTTGATGATCTACATAAAGCATTTGGTACTCCCAAGTAGTCACCCATCCGATAATGACCAAGACAATGTTGCTTAACTTTGGTAATTTACATAAAGCATTTGGTATTCCCAAGTAGTCACCCATCTGATAATGACCAAGACAATGTTGCTTAACTTTGGTGATCTACATAAAGCATTTGGCATTCCCAAGTATTCGCCCATCTTAAAATGACCACGACAATGTTGCTTAACTTTGGTGATGTACACAAAGCATTTTGTATTCCCGAGTAGTCACCCATATGATAATGATCAGGCTACATGTTGCTAACTTTAGTGATATACGTAAAGCATTTTGTATTCCCAAGTAGTCAGCCATATGATAATGACCAAGTCAATGTTGCTTAACTTTAGTGATCTATACAAATTATTTGGTATTCCCAAATAGTCACACATGTTATAATGACCAAGACAATGTTGCTTAACTTTGGTGATCTACATAAAGCATTTGTTATTCCTAAGTAGTCACCCATCTGATAATGATCAGGCTACATGTTGCTAACTTTAGTGATATACGTAAAGCATTTGGTATTCCCAAGTAGTCACCCATCTGATAATGACCAAGAACATGTTGCTTAACTTTGGTGATCTACATTAAGCATTTTGTATTTCCAAGTAGTCACCCATCTTATAATGACACAGACAATGTTAAATTGTTAAATCGGACATTTACTGCACAAGCACCTTCAAAATTGTAAAATCGGACCAATACTGCACGAGCACCTTTAAAATTTTTCAAATCGGACGTATACTGTACAAGCAACTTCAAAATTGTCAAATTGGACCTATATTGCACAAGCACCTTCAAAGTTGTAAAATCGGATGCATACTGCACAAGGACCTTAAAAATTGGCAAATCTGACCTATACTGGAAAAGCAGCTTCAAAATTGGAAAATCGGCCCTATTCTGCACAAGCACCTTCGAAATTGTCAAATAGGACCTATACTGCACAGCCACCTTACAAAATTGTCAAATCGGACCTATACTGCACAAGTACATTTAACATTTTTCAAATCGGACCTATACTGCAAAAGAACCTTTAAATTTTTAAAATCTGACCTATACATCACAAGCACCTTCAAAATTGTCAAATAGGACCTATACTGCACAAGCACCTTCAAAATTGTCGAATCGGACCTATACTTCACAGTCAACTTCAAAATTTTCAAATGCGACCTATACTGCACAAGCACCTCGAAAATTGTCAAATCGGACCGATACTGCACAAGCACCTTAAATTTTTTTCAAATCAGACCTATACTGCACAAGCACCTTGAAAATTCTTCAAATCAAACCTACACTGCACAAGCACCTTAACATTTTTCAAATCGGACCTATACTGCTCAAGCACCTTCAAAAATTTTCAAATCAGACCTATACTGCACAACCACCTTCCAAATTTTTCAAATCGGACCTATACTACACAAGCACCTTCTAAATTTTTCAAATTGGACCTATACGGCACAAGCATCTTTAAAATTGTCAAATTGGAACTATAGCACAAGCACCTTGAAGATTGTCAAATCGAACCTATACTGCAGAAGGACCTTTAATATTGGCAAATAGGACCTATACTGCACAAGCTCCTTGAAAATTATTTAATCTGACCTATACTGCACAAGCACCTTCAAAATTGTCAAATCGATCTATACTGCACAACACCTTCAAAATTTTTCAAATCTGAACTATAATGCACAAGCACCTGCAAAATTTTTCAAATCGAACCTATACTGCACAAGCACCTTAATTTTTTTCAAATGATACCTATACTGCGCAAGCACCTTCATAATTATCAAATCGGACCTACACTGCACAAGCCCCTTCAAACTTTTTCAAATCCACCTATACTGCACTAGCACCTTCAATTTTTTTCAAATTGAAACTATACTGCACAAGCACCTTAAATTTATTTTTAAATCGGACCTATGCTGCACAAGCACCTTAATTTTTTTCAAATCGGGCCTATAATGCACAAGCACCTTCAAAATTTTTCAGATCGGACCTATACTGCACAAGCACTTTCAAAATTGTCAAATCGGACCTATACTGCACAAGCACCTTTAACATTTTTTACATCGGAGATATACTGCACAAGCACCTTCAAAATTATCATATCGGACCTACACTGCACAAGCACCTTCAAAAATTTTCAAATCGAACATATACTGCACAAACACCTTCAAAATTGCCGAATCGGACCTATACTTCACCTATGTCAGACAATCCCGGGCGACGCTGGGTATTCTGCTTGTACATATCCACCTATGCCATATAATCCCGAGCAATGCCGGTCATTTTGCTAGTACATATACACCTACTTCATCCAATCCTGGGCGATGCTGGGTATTTGGCTAGTACATATATCAACCAATTTTTTCCAATCCCAGGCAACACAGAGTGTTCTGCTAGAAAAAATTCCATGAATTTTATCCAATCCCAGTCTATGCCAGGTAATCTGCTAGTACATATGTCATGTTAGTGCTATGTCATACAATCCCAGGCGATGCTGGGTATTTTGCTAGTATATATATAATAATTTTATCCAATCCCGGACTATGAGGGGTATTCTGCTAGTACATATATTCAGCTATGTAATACAATCCCGGGTGACGCCGGGTATTAGGCTAGTACATATATCAACCAATCTTATCTGATCCCAGGCAACGCTGGGTATTCATCTAGGAAACATTCAATGTATTTCCACCTACGTCGGGTAATCTGCTAGTACATAATACTTTTATATGAATTCCTTAAAACTCTTCCTCCTTAACTGAAGATTATATAAAAAACATAACCTCCCAATACTAAGAATGGCTTTCTGAATAATAATGTTTTTATTTCAGAATTTGGAATCAGCAGTTTAGCGATGTGTGATGTTTGGAATATGACATCTTGTCTCAATATAATATACGATAAATATATAATATTCATTTTTTTTTACTTGGTCTTTTGGCTAAGATCAAAGTGTAGTATCTACTCTTAGAATTCAAGCGGTTTCATCTTGCGCCCCCCCCACTAAGAAAATAAGGAGGAGGTCATGCTTTGCATGTCAAGCTTTAGAGAAACAAACGTCCCTCGAAAATAAAGATGGCCTTCTAAATAATGTTTTTCGTTCAGATGTGATTTTTGGAATATGACATCTTGTCTCAATTTTGTAATCAATAAATATAAATTATGCATTTTTTTATAATAGAAGATAATGGTCGGTAGAAAATTAAGCTGTATAAGACGGTTACTTGGTCTTTTGGCTAAGATCAAAGTGTAGCATATCTTAAAGTGTAGTATCTGTTCTTAGAATTCAAGCGGTCTTATCTTTCACCCCCCCTCCCACTAAGAATATAAGGGGGAGACCTGTGATCTGAAGCTGTAGAGAAACAAACGTTACTCGAAAATGAGGATTTATGCCTGGGATGTGATCAAATCCATTCCCTCACATTTCGTATATGTAATGTTTTAGATTTAGATGCATTGTTTACATTTTAAAACCTAGTAAAACGAATCTCGTTTCCTGTCTAGATCTCTCTCTCTCTCTCTCTCTCTCTCTCTCTCTCTCTCTCTCTCTCTGTTTGTGTATGTCTCTCTCCCTCTCTCTCTCTCTCTCTCTCTCTTCGTCTTCCTTACTCTAAAGAGAAATAGTGTTACTAAAAAAGAAAATGGCGTTTAGCTTTGTTTTTTGTAAAAACATCGATTGTTAATATTTTTAAGCGTATTTTTCTTTTACTTCACATTTTTGACTTGTTATTTTTCGTTTAACTATAGTATCTAACTATTTATAACCTGCTAATAACTTTGGTAACGTTTTGATAACGTGTAAGTTAATATTTTAATTTGCATGATAGTCGCCTTTTTATCGATAACATATATATGCAATGTTTTTATATACAGACCGCCATTACAGCTTGCTGACGTCAAGGTCACGTGACATTACTCGGCGTTTATTAAATTATTATATTTTATTAAATATTGTTAAAATGTCACTTTTGGGGGGGGGGCTGTAGAAAAACAGTCAGCTGACTAATTCAGAGTGGATCTTTTTTCACAATCGCACCATATAATGCAAAGTATAATGGTGAAGCAGGGCGATTTCTATGTTCGCAAGAAATATAATAAGAAACCGGGAAAGCCGGAACGAAAAATAGATGGTAAAAAAAGGCGTTTAAAAATCGGGGAAAAATGTTATTTTCCGAATATTTAAGAATAAAAGTTATTTTTGGATATCGGGATTGTAAATAATAAAAAAGTAATGTTCTGTACAGTGAAAGATACAAAATTTACCCATAATAGAATTCAAATCAAACCAGGAAAAATATTCCGATATTTAAGAATACAATGGAAGAAAAATACTGATTTCATAGAAGCGACAAAAGATATTCCTCCTGCTCGAAGATGAATTCGGAAATGTGCAGATAAGTCAAAGTTTGTTCAAAAGACTGATTACAAAGAATGAAACCTGAGTCTATCTCTATGATCCAAGATATTAAAGCTCAATCAATGCAGTGGAGCACTTGGACTCACCACCCCTAAAGAAAGCACTGATGCATCCCTGTGCTGGCAAGGTCGTGCTCAATCTCCTAGGGTCTAGATAGAGGTACTAATGACAGATTGCCTGTCAAAAGATACGACAATTACGAGAGTCTATAACGTTTCACTTTGATGAAAATTAAAACAAGCTATCAATATAAAGGGGCCAGACAAGATCGGTAAAGTTTTCCTCCTCCTGCAAAACAACGATTCGTTCCACAACGCGCATGTCGCCAGATCGGAAACACGGGCGTGTCGTTATGACACCCTCGCCCATCCCTCTACCATCCAAACCTGTGACGTTAACCTCTTCCAAGTCATGAAATTGTTTTGGAAATGAAAACGTTTCCCGGGTGATGCAACATTGATTTTTGAAGCAACATCGTGATTGGGGGACCAACCTGTGGTGTTTTGTATAAAAACGGTCTCCAGAGCCGAATGAAATGCTGAGAAAAAAATGTGTCACTCTTGGTAGTTCAGATGAATAACTGAGGCAAGTTTCGTTGCTCTACTGCTATGAGTAGTTGGTAAGGGGGCATTACTTATTGAACGCCCCTCGCATTTGTGTGTGTATAACACGATACCCACACACACAGAGAGAGAGAGAGAGAGAGAGAGAGAGAGAGAGAGAGAGACTACAACTGGAGATTGATTCTGTGTGAGTTGCTTTGTTTTGTTTTTGGGGGTAATTTTACTGTTACACAGCTATGTTTGTTTTTCTTTATAATGAGTTAACGATGTATGCGCGTCCATGTTTGTTCATGTCTATCATATTTTGATTACCTGTGTCTTTAGTTTTCTCTCTCCCTCCTCTCTCCCCTCCTCTCTCTCTCTCTCTCTCTCTCTCTCTCTACGTCTTAATGCCAATTTGCCTTCTTTAGAGTGAATATGAGTGAAAAAAAAAACATCGTTGCTATCCGTCTATCTCTCTATCTGTCGCGTGAGGTTATAAATTTTCACTCTGATGTTTTTCTGTTATTTTTTTAAATTTTCTATGACTGTCTTCTTAAATAAACCTTTTATATAAACGTCGGCAACCGAGTGAGTTTATCAACAGAAGAAAAGAAACTGGATTCACGACAATCCATCAGCAAGTTGAATATAAAAAGGTGCGAGAAAAACCGGATAGTATGCTATATCTCTACAAAGCTTACATTCGCCCATATATCGAATATTATTGCCGCATATGGGTCGTTGCACTTATCACTACTCTGTCTGCCTGTCTGTCTGCCTGTCTGTCTCTATCTATCTATCTCTTCCTCTCTCTCCTCCTTCTCTCCCTCCTTCTCTCTTTCCCTCTCTTCCCCCCTCTTTCTCTCTCTCTACTCTCTCCTTCCTTCACTCTTTCCCTTTCTTCCTTTGCTTCCCTCATTCTCTCTCCCGTCTTCTCTGCCTCTCTCTCCCCTCCTCACTCCCTATCTCCCTACCTCTCTCTCTACCTCTTTCTCTCTCTCTCGCTCTTTCCTCCCCTCTCTCTCCCTCTCTCTCCCTCTCTCTCCCTTGCTCTCTCGTATTTAAATTTATTGTATAGTTGATAGCATTTCACTTTCACTATTGGCACCCGAATTTATTTTCTCGGCTTTATCTACGGTTTCCAACAAGAGAGTCGAGCGAGTGTAGTCACTTTGTTTAAAATCAATATCATAAGAAACGATCTGCCGGTTGAGTTCGCCAGCGTGCATGACGCCTGCAAGTCTATCATTACAACCCCTTGGATTCGAAAGCACATCTTCAAAGCAAAATAGAGACGGAAAAGTACAACGCCACCTTCATAGCATTTGGTTAATGATTAGTCAGCTGCCGGTGTTTGTTCACATTTGTGATCTTTTGAACCAATGCATCTCAGGTGAAAACATTATTACATACATGTCGTGTCGAAATTAGTATAAATTCCAAACATTACAAAATAAGGATTCCATAAAAGACATGCTAGATGTATTTACAACAACAACAACAAACAAAAAATCATCCATAATTATGTTCTGAGATTTTGTTGTTGTTAAAAAATGGTGACCCTAATTTAAGTCAATTTAAATCAATGGGGATAAGTCGGTTTGTCATACTGGGTGTGTTGCACAACTCTTCCACAGTAAAACATACGATAAAACTCGATAATTCGATAAATTCTATTTTTTTTTTTTTTTTTTTTTTTTTTTTTTTTACAAAGGCATCACCACATTATCAAGGCCCAGAGGCCACTCAAGGATAAGGGTTAAAGAGTGTACAGTAGAAGTTGGTCAATATAGTAATCATTAGTAATGAAAATTTGGTAAATTTAATAACTTATATGGAACGGCTCATCAAGAACTTATTTACTTTAGACTTGAACAAAACCATATTGTAGTCAGCCGGAAAGCAGGAAAACGGAAGACAATTCCACAGGCGTGCAGTTCTAAGAAAGAAGCTTTGTTCATGGAATCTACGTTTAGGTTTAGGCACAGATAAAGAGTGGGGGAAATTATTGATAGTGTTTACAGCTAGACGAGTGTTTCTTGTGAAAGTTTGGCGAGGGGGGACCATAGATTGAAGCTCAGTTGAACACTTTCCATGAAAATAACGATACATCAGAGACAAACTCGCAACATCTCTTCTGTGAGATAGAGGTTGCAAGGAGGAGAAAAGGACATCTCCTACGAGGCTACGAAGTCTATTTTGAACTCTATCAAGGCAGGACAAGTTCTTTCTAGCAGCTCCTGCCCAGATGTGGCAACAGTATTCCATCCTTGGACGTACCTGGCTCTTATATAGATAGAGAATAGCATCAGCAGTGAGATATCTACTGGATCGATAGAAAGATCCCACCATTTTTCCAGCGGCCTTGGCAACAGATTTGATATACGTGTTCCATTTAAGATCAGGAGTAATGGTCAAGCCCAGAAGCTTGTCAAAACTTGAGGCCTCCTGAAGACGAGAGCCATTCATTTCAATTGATGACAAATGTGGATTAGAATGTTGATGATGTAAAGAGAGAAGCTTGGTTTTAGATGCATTAAAAGTAACCAGCCACTCCTTTCCCCATTGTACTACGTGCTCAAGATCAGAGGAGAGAGAATTGGAGAGAACTTGCTCGTTTACTGTCTTAGATGTGGTACCATAAATGGTAGTGTCGTCAGCATAAATGTCTACAAATGATGTAAGGATATGATTTGGAAGATCATTAATGTAGATCAGGAAAAGAGTTGGGCCCAGGATGGATCCCTGAGGGACACCGGCATTAATATTGTGAGCTTCTGATTTTTGCCCCTCAACTACTACTCTTATGAATCTATCAGAAAGAAATGATTTAATAATTGAGAAGACTTTTCCAGCTATACCATAGCTAGCGATCTTATGAAGTAAACCTTTATGCCATACCCTATCAAAGGCTTTAGATATGTCAAGAGCAATTGCCCTAGAAAGATTGCCACCGTCGAGAGATTTGCTAATCCTATGCGATATAACTGTAAGGACATCTGCTGTAGATCTAGCAGAACGGAAACCATATTGAGTGTCACTAAGAAGGTTATTTTTGTTGAGATGTTTGATTACTTCTGTATTTAATACAGATTCTAGCAACTTACTCATGACGCACAGGAGACTTATTGGCCTGTACTGAGAGGGGGATGAGCGATCACCTGAATTCTTAAATACAGGGCATACTGATGAGATTTTCCAGGGAGATGGGAAACTATTCTCCTTAAGACAACGTTTAAACAGTTTTGTAAGTATGGGCGCTAGTTCAGGTTGAAGTTTTTTGAGTACTATAATTGGAATACCATCAGGGCCAGTTGCTTTACTGGAATCAAGGTTTTTGATTAGTTTGGCAACATCACGTACAGATATACGTATATCACATAGCGTGTTTTCTGATACAAGAGGAAATATTGGGGGTTGGCGGTCTTGGTCGCAAAGGGTAGAATTAGCTGCAAAGTTCTTGACAAAGAGTTTGGCTTTGTCTGATGCTGACGAGATTACCTCAGATCCATTGATAATAGTTGGGATGGAGCACACGCTTCTGTTCAGGATTCTGTTTGCTATTTGCCAAAACTGGTGGGAACCAAGCCGCTGCTCAGCTTTTTTTAATTGTAATTATTTTTCTACTGGATCATTTTTCGAAATTTTTTGAATTGATACTAATTTCGCCATGCCACGTAAGTACGTAATGTTTTCACCTGAAATGTGTTGGTCTAAAAGATCACTAACCTACACAAACAATCAATCTTTTTATTTACTAATCTTTATTGGCGAGAATGCCAGGTATAATTACAGAGTGGGTATCGGGATGAAGAGGAAGATGATGTTGTGGTAAATGATGGAAGGGAAGAGGTGGGGTGGGGCTTGTTTTGGGCGTTGGAATCGTTTTCCAGAATCCGTTCTTTCTTCTTCTTCGACTGACAACTGGCGCCAATCGAAAGTACGCAACCTTTTCAATTATAAAAGACACCCCGTCGCGTCAATCAGTCTGGGTCCTCAATCTAGCAAAGAAGAATCAATTTAATTCCTTTTAGCGCATTTTTTTTTTTTTTTTTTTTTTTTTAATATTTACCTCTCTTAATTTTGGACTTGAAGGTGTATATACTATTTCCGTCTACCGTTTTCTACCCCCCCTCTCTCTCTCTATCTCTCACACACACGCACTCTCTCTTTGTTTATCTTACCCTGTTTCTATCTATATTTCTATTATTCTATGTGTAAAAGTGTTACGATTCTCTCTCTCCGCTTATAATTTCTCTCTTTGTGCTTTTATTTATTTATTTACTTATTTTAATCTTAACCTTTTCTTTCTTTTCTTTCTTCATTTTTATTTTTATTTATTTATTTTTCGAGGGGGGGGGAGTGTTCTCTCTGTCACGTTCTCGCCTTTTATCTCACTTAACAAGTTGTTCTAACACGTCTTCCGCCATTCTCTCTCTCTCTCTCTCTCTCGCTTCTTGCGTTCTTTCCTTCTTATCTTCTTTTTTGTCTTCCCTTCTTTCTTTCTTTCTTTCTTTTTTACGAAGTTTCGCTTTTTTTCTTTTTTTCTTTTTTTTTCTTACTTAATTATTTTTATTTCTTTTTTATCTATGTTTCCTTTTCTGTTACCTTTGGGCGATTCTGACTATTTTATCTTTAACTGAATTGATTTCCTTAACGTTTTGCCTGTTTTTATTGTTTATAAAGTATTTTTTTTTAATATAAAAAGAACAAGAAAACTGATTAAAAACTAAAATAATATCAATATGCAAAAACTTCCGCTCAAAGCAATATGTTTTTTTTGTTGTTTTTTTTTTGTTTTTTGTTTTTAATGATTTACACTTTATGCTGAGAGAACGAAACATACAAAATATAATGGAGGGATAATAGAGGAAAAAGAAATAGAGAATTGGACATAAAAACAGAAAGGGAGGGAGGGAGGGAGGGAGAGAGACAGAGAGAGAGTGTGTGTGTGTGTGTGTGTGTGTGTGTGTGTGTGTGTGTGTGTGTGTGTGTGTGTGTGTGTGTGTGTGTGTTTTATAGGCGTCGAACTTTAAATTGATAACACCACTTTCTTTCATTGCAGATTTAGCAGGTATCGATTATTTTTAGTTCAGCTTGGTTTGGCAACTAATCATGAATGGATTGACACCCGAGCAGCGTTTGCATGTTGCAAATGATACGATAAATTGACCGAGAGAAACATTTGATGAACAAATAATTTCTACCTGTCAATTAGTTGCCTCCTTCGTGCGATTTAGCTCCATAAGAGCATTTTATTTGGGAATATGTAAAATTCTGTATCTACGCTGATAAACTAGATACAACAGACCACTTGGAAGACAACATTCGCCGCATTATTGCCGAAATACAGCCTAATTTAAGCTGTAGATTTTGTGAATATTATACCTCTAGATTACGCCATATAAGCCGGGAAGCGAGGCCTGGTAGGGTAGATCTCCTTATATATTTATAACCTTCGGGAGTGTACATATATTGTGTATGGGTGAATCTTCACAAGAGTACGCTATTTTATTCTTTAGATATGGCTACCCTTTTTCTATGGTTGGACTTTATTCTATAAGTTACTTATTATCCAAGTAAGCTCATTCTATACATAAGTTGCCCTTTCATTGATGTGTATATTCATAGTATCTATTTGGTAACATACATGTTTTAAATTAATGGGACTGTGTGTGTGTGTGTGTGTGTGTGTGTGTGTGTGTGTGTGTGTGTGTGTGTGTGTGTGTGTGTGTGTGTGTGTTCCATTTCCTCGAACCATTACTAGGAGCTACAAGAAAGTGGATGCTCGTAGATAATCGAGTAGAAAATTTTAATACAAGCTAATACATGTAGGAGTTTTGATGATCCGTGTAGATTATGTCAGAATGAGAAATTCGTAATCATTAACTTTAAAGAATCCCTAAATCTATTTAACTGTAGAAACGAAATAGCAAAAATCTGTATGTACAAAATAAACTGTACTTTAGGGTAGCAATGTATGGAATTTAATAAATAAATTGATAAATAAACGTGTATTAAATAATAATTAATTAATGAAACTAATAAAAAAACTTAGTATGTTAAAAAAAAATTATTTAAGTATACTCAGGTTAAAACAAAGCCATCTTCCAATACAAAAAGAAGGACTGTTCAATCCTTCCTGGAAATAAAAAAAAAATGGAGGGGAAATACGAATCGACCGAACACTTGATGCATACTGGTGAAAACGGGATCGGAAATATGATTGGTTAGCTTAATACAACCTGATTATATAAAAACATGCGGTAACATAAATTCAAAGAATTAGCCTGGTGAGTCCCCACGAGGATGAAACGTGGAAAATCTGTGTAGCATAATTGTCATATTTTTCATAAACTACTATACGAATGTGCTGAGCGTCTCTAACGTGATCGTCATCTCTAGCGAGCATTCTCTCTCACTTACAGTGACGTAATCTCGCACATTGTTCGGTGTGTACATATACACGCGTCCACGCACTGTTACAGGAGTACATGTCACAATATGATTTTACAGAGAGAATATCTTAAATAAGACGTTGCGAAGAAGAAAGAAAAATGCAGATTCTTTTTATGGAAAGTGGGGGAGAGGCTCTACTTTTGTTAGATCCTCCGTTAAAAGTCTATGGATATATAATTGTTAATATTTATTTTCAAAATATTACAGTTATATATATATATATATATATATAAATATATATATATATATATATATATATATATAATGCGAAGCACACGGCAGTTTGAGCACTGTAAGTAGCGGACGGATGTTTGTTTAAATAGACATTCGGACGAGTTATTTGCGGGCGTCGTTTCTGTTGTAGAGAGGTAGAGCTGCGACTGTCAACACGACAGTTCTAGGTTCGGTCCTTGGCTTGGGAGAGGTGCTAGTCTAGCGGCACTGATGAGTTGTGATACAACAAAACAGGACTGTATGTCGATGACTACAAATATATTATATAATATATATATATATATATATATATATATATATATATATATATATATACAACTGAAATATTGTTAATATTTATTTTAAAATATTACAATTATATATTTAGTGCAAGAAGTGCTAATTATTAACAATCGAGAAATTCGAACCCAGTCAGCAAAGCTCACCGTGTCTTTGCGAACTAGCGTTATTCCCCTCAGTCATCGGCAACTAACAATTCAATGGCAGACAATTACTTAAACCATATCAATAGGTTGTCATAATCACCAGTTGTGACAGTATTCATAACGGGAATCTGGAATGATTCATTTACTATATATATATATATATATATATATATATATATATATATATATATATATATATATATATATATATATATATAGTGACACGGAAAAATATTGGAAACATTACATTTTTCTTCCTAACTTTAATTAGGGTTCAAGATTCTACCTAAAATTTGGTCAGTATATTCCTATTACTATTCTAAATTATATTTGGAGTAGTAATTACAAAATCAAAGTTTAGAAAGTTTATATCTAAGGAAAAATATAAATTAACAAACGCAACAGTATTGGATACACTTTTAAAAAATTCTTTTTTCTGAAATAAATTTAAATGGCTTTTGCTTAGCGTGTTGCAATAATGTAAACGAATTATCACAGACCAATCAAGATAGCTTTATATTAAAATAATTTTATAAAATTCTTCCAGTTTAAGATCACCCCTTCAAAGTCAACCTGTTCATTTATAAAAATGCCTAAAACTAAAGAGTTGTCAATAGACATTCGTCAAAAAATATTTGATCAGCACAAAGAAGGAAAAAGGTATCGAATAATATCAAGGGAACCTAATCTACCACTTAGTACAGTTGGAAACGTTATTAGAAAGGTTAAAAACCCTGAAGCTGTTGCAAATCTTCCAAGATGTGACCAGTCAAGGAAACTAAACGAAAAAAAAAAAATTAAGGTGGGTAAGCAGAAAGGTACAAAAGAAACCCTTTTGTTACTCGTGGTGAAATTCAAACCGACCTCAGAGAAGCTGGGATTAATGTGAGCAAGGATACAATCAGTAGAGTTCTAAATCGCGCAGGTTTTGTATCAAGGTCCCCAAGAAAAGTTCCATTATTGATGCTTAAACATGTCAGATCACATTTGAATTATGTTAAAAACTATGGGGAACAACCCCAAGAATTTTTGAACAAGGTAATCTGGTTAGACGAAACGAAAATCGAAATCTTTGGAAGGAACACAGCAACACAGCAACACATGTATAGCGTAAAAATGACACCGCCTATAACAAAAAGAATACCATTCCTACGGAAAAGTTTGGCGGTGGTTCGATTATAGTATGGCGGTGTTTTTCATCCAAAGGTATGGTGAACTATAAATTATCAATGGTAGAATGAATGGACGTGTGTTCAGGGAGATTTTGGAGAAAACCCTCCAGAAATCTGCTGATTTGTTGGGACATAATAGCGATTTCGTGTTTCAGCAGGACAATGATCCTAAGTGTTGTGTCTGCACAAATAATTAACAAGAACACGAAAGTAAAGGTATACAATAATATATTAGGAAGAAAAGTTATATACATATTTACATGTCTTCAGATATACTTCAGTTGGAGATGTTCCGGCAGGTGGCGTGTTGCATGTCTTATTGGAGGCAGCATAAGCGTCTTGCCTATTTGACGGTCGTTACCGGACTCCCCCGGTATTGGTGATTGATACCTTTATATATCTCACTCACCCGCCTATGTTAATTAGTAGGTGTCTCCATAACACTAAGCATACTGCCGAACTTACCAAAGAGTGACTTAGAAATAACGGAATTGACGTTCTTATTTGGCCCAGTCAGTCTCCAGATCTCAACCCAATTGAAAATTTGTGGAAAATATTCAAGATCAATGTTCACAAGAGGAATCCACAAAATATTCAACAACTAGAACAGTTCTGCAAAGAATAATGGAACAAAATACCTGCATATCTTTGCAAAAAAAACACGTGTGCAACTATAGAAAGCAATTGGAAGCTATTGAACGCAATAAAAGCTATGCAACCAAATATTAAGTAAATGTATCCAATACTTTTGCGTTAGTTGATTTATATTTGTCCTTTAATATAAACTTTCTAAACTTTCATTTTGTAATTACTACCCCAAATATTAGTTAGAATAGTAATAGGAATATACTGACCAAATTTTAGGTAAAATCTTGAGCCCTAATTAAAGTTATGAAGAAAAGTGTAATGTATCCAATACTTTTGGGTGGCACTGTATATATATATATATATATATATATATATATATATATATATATATATATATATATATATATATATTAAGTAATGTGATTTACAATTTAAAAATTTAAAAAAAAATTTTTAAATTTAAAAATCAAATTTTAATTAAATTAAAAATCAGTTTCATAAGAAGGAACAACAACAAAATCAATTATCTGTACGATCGTTTCGGAAATCCGTGCTTTTTATTGTGGTATACATGAAGTTATGTAGAACAATTATATATTTTTTTTTTTGGTAAGCACGGTCTCCTCATCAGCAAATTTAGGAGGATTTTTATTGAATTTAAAAGACACCATAAATAAACCTAGCATTAAAAGTAAGGCAGATGAATCTGAAAAAATTGAAATAAAAGGTTTGGATTTAAAATTTATAAGAAAATTAATATGGGTTAGAGATAGAAATGAGTAGAAAAAAAAATATATTTTTGAATTTACATAATAAATTTGATTTAAAAATATATAGAGATAGTTACCTTTTAGTTTTTCTTTTTTTGAAATCAGGAACTGTGTTTAAAGTAGTCATTTAGATGTTTGCTATAGCTTTTTATTTTATTGAATGATGAATTTTAAAAGGGCGACGCTCGTGCAAAAAATTGTTTCCGTTAGCGTATTTTTGATTTAAAGACGCTACAGTTAATATATATAGAGAGAATATTTATTTTACAAGTTTTTAAGGGGAGATAATTGTCATGTATTATTGACTTTATTTATTATTTGTTTTACGGGTCTAAGGGAGGTAATTGGTCTAACTTAATTTATAAAAAAAAACTACTCTTTATGCTACTCTATCCAACTATATTTGGCAACTAAAAAACAGCAATATTTCTTTCAACTTAAAATGGCAAATAATTGAGACTTGCAAATCATATAAACCAGGAGATAAATTTTGTGCACTATGTACAAAAGAAACCCTAAAAATTTTAAAATATGAAGATATAAAAAGTACAACCAAATTATTAAATTCAAGACACGAGCTTCTGACATGTAATCATAAACTTAATAATTAATAAACATGTAATCTTAAATTTAATAAATATAAACCACCTTAAATCATTAAAAATTTCTCATTAGTAAAAATAGATTACAATTATTTATTTTATTTTTTTAATAAATTTAGTTATAAATTTTAAATCCAAACCTTTTATTTCAATTTTTTCAGATTCATCTGCCTTACTTTTAATGCTAGGTTTATTTATGGTGTCTTTTAAATTCAATAAAAATCCTCCTAAATTTGCTGATGAGGAGATCGTGCTTACCAAAAAAACTATATATAATTGTTCTACATAACTTCATGTATACCACAATAAAAAGCACGGATTTCCGAAACGATCGTACAGATAATTGATTTTGTTGTTGTTCCTTCTTATGAAACTGATTTTTAATTTAATTAAAATTTGATTTTTAAATTAAAAATTTTTTTTTTTAATTTTTAAATTGTAAATCACATTACTTAATATTGAATTAGCTCTAGGACATTTAACTATCGAGCTTATTATATATCTAAATTACAACGAGCACTTTCTATTTCCTGTATTTTAATTAAACTAGTAATTTCACTGTTACATTAAAATACACTTAGCTCTTTAGACTATTATTCTAATCTCCTTTAAATTATATATATATATATATATATATATATATATATATATATATATATATATATATATATATATATGATTATAGACCCATCCCATAACTTGCTCCTTTAACTCACTTCCGAACCACTTCATAGTGCTGTTGTCGTCTCGGTTGCATCTGTCAATAAAATGCTCCTGCATAGATAATAGACAGCTTACACGCTGATAAAATAGAATTACCACCCATCCACAGTATACCTCCCTTAAAGCCTTAATACATATACTACATCCATTTAATACCATGATAAAGACCCTATACACCTTTCTACATTACACTCTATATAATACGCTCCTCCTTTATTTAGAATTCGTGAAAACTACCCCAACATCATCTATAATTTTAATTGATCTATTTCGTTCCTAATGAATCCCACGCTAGACGCCGCATCCCCACTTTGTTACCTAGCATCTTCTCTACTCTACTGATGAGAAGCATTAGGCTTTGAAATGCCTTAGAATAAAGAGTCCCTTCTATCCCTCAACTAATTGTTTGTATTCCCTTATTGAATAAATGAACCAATCTATATTTACCAATATATAGTTCTTGTGAATTCATTTACCATTCCCATTGTTCTAATATATAAATATATATAATTTTTTTTTCTTCAGAATAATGTTAACATTTTCTAATATTTTCTCCTTTGAGGAGATGGGTAGATATTGAAAACCTATTGGTTAAGAAGATGTACTCATTGAAATGTATTCTTTGTCTTGCATATTAATAAAAATTCTAGATTTGAAATTTAACCATTTCACATCATAAAATTTAAATTACTAAACTATGATATATATATATATATATATATATATATACATATATATATATATGTATATCTATATATGTATATATCTATGCAAAGAGACAGAGAAGTAGAAAATTATATATATATACATATATACATAAACAGATAACGATGTAGGGCTATATGTTTATATATATATATATATATATATATATATATATATATATATATATATATATATTACATACATGTTCGTGTGCTAGAATTTTCCGAATGTGAAAGTTGGTATAATTATTTCTACAATCAAACAACGTCGCAGCTCACACGAGCAATGAAAGCCAACAAACTGGCAGTCCAAGACTCGAGTTTCGCCCTCATTTTGACTCATCAATTGAACATATCTGAATTCGAGATTCGAATCTCTTGCATGCGAACCAGGAACTCTGCTACTTGAGAAACCACGTCACATTCAAGATCGTTTATTAGTTAACACCAATCAAGTAAACCGCGTAGTTTGACTGTAGAACTGATTATATTATCTCTCACATTCTAAACCTTCTAATATTAATTTGCTCACGTGGATAGTTTATTTGATGACATCGTCTTAGCGAGTGCAAAACAACTACTTGTGAGAAATTGCCTTGAGTTTTAAGTGATTGAATAAGAACACACCTTGTTTGAAACGAAGTAGGGACATTCCATAGTCGGACTTCGCCGCAGTTTGCTTAATCTGTGTTAGCTAATAGACTTTCTGGTTTGGCGTGGTTACTCAACTCGTATGCAAGAGATTCGGGTTTCGAATCCCGAGCTTGGATGTATCCAACTGATGAGGAGGATACACGAGTCTTGGATTTCCGGTTAAATGGCTTTCGTTGATCGTGTGAGATGCGACGTAGTTTTACTGTGAAAATAATTATATGCATATATATATATATATATATATATATATATATATATATATATATATATATATATATATAGAGAGAGAGAGAGAGAGAGAGAGAGAGAGAGAGAGGAAGAGAGAGAGAGATGACAAAAATGAAGAGAGTGAATATGAAAATTAATAACACACACAATAAAAATAAGCAATAAATGCTTTTTGATAAAAAGAAAATTGAAGAAATCAACGGTAAAAAGAAATGGCAGCCCCAAGAAAATTAGCAGAAAGGTACAGAAAACAAATAAACAAATTACAAAAATGAAGAATCGAGCCAGGTTATAAAAAAAATGAAACAAAAAAAAAAAATGAAAAAAAAGTGAAACAAACAAAAAATGAAAAAAAATTGAAACAAAAAAAAAAGAAAAAGATTGAAACAAAAAAATGAAAAAAAAATTGAAACAAAAAAAAGGGGTAATGAACAACTTAAATGAAGCAATGTCCGGAAGTGAAACTGTGTGATGTCATCGTTTACAAACGACGATTATTTGGCGCCATAAATTGGCAGCAGACGACAAATCATTCACTACCACGAGCCGCATATGCATTACGTTTACATTCCCGCTTTATCATCAAGCTATTCAAAAAGGTAACCGTTTAAAATCACTTAATAGCGGCTTATCGGAGCACGGATTGTTGTAGTTGTTTCATATTGCAAAAAAAAAAAAAAAAAAAAAAAAAAAAAAAAAGGAACACCTGACGGTATCACCCAATTGAGATAATATAAGGTTTCAATCATGCTGCTTAAGCGATCTAACTATGAACGATAGAAACAATGTCGTTCGGGTAATAATAAAATAAAGAAATTCCTTTTTTTCTACATTTCTAACTTTTTGAGATGAGGATTGATCATTCGTAATATTTGAATTCTTCGACTCGCATAGTAGTTAATATACTCAGAGTGAAGGGGGTAATTTTGTTGCTAAGCGGGGTTTTTTTTTTTTACACGGTGGTCACCACTTATCAAGACCCGGAAGCCACTCAGGGATAAGGGTTACTGCAAGTACAGTACGTTAGTGTGGCATATTTCATGTTGAGGTTTTGGGATTTGTGGAACAGGTCGGCATACTTGGTTAGAGCAGGATAGAGAGGGAAAGTAAGAGAGAAAAAATTTCCGACTCTGATACTCTAACTACTGTTCACCAAGTACTACCATCCTTTAAAGCAGCTTTTCCTTCACCCTTTGTCAGAAAAATCACTCATTTGAATGAGGACTGAGGGACAAAGAACATACGGGTTTGTCGAGGGTATGTACGTCAAAGGTGAACAATTACGATGAGTTCATCAGAGCATATTCCATTAAAATACTTATGGATTGAGAAGAATAAAAAAGCGAAGGAAAAAAGGAAATGTGTGCCTGAACTACATCAACACTTCGAAACTACATCAACACTTCGAAACTACATAAGCACTTGAAAATTACATCAACACTTCGAAACTACATCAACACTCGAAAAATGCATGAGCACTTCAAAATTACATTAACACTTCAAAACTTCATCAATACTTCAAAACTACGGCAACACTTCAAAACTACGTCAACACTTCAAAATTACATCAACACTTCAAAACTTCATCAATACTTCAAAACTACGTCAACACTTCAAAATTACATCAACACTTCAAAACTACGCCAACACTTAAAAACTACATCAACATTTCCAAACTACATCAAGACTTCAAAACTACATCAACACTTCGAAACTACATCAACATTTCATAACTACATCAACACTTCAAGATTACATCAACACTTCAAAACTACATCAACACTTCAAAACTACGTCAACACTTTTTTTATATATATATATATTTTCACCCCAAATAAGGCACATTGCCACTTTGGTGTAAGGGGCTACTATCAGGGGCAACAACTACTGGGGTACTATGTAGGGATTTGAGCAGCAAGATGTCGGTTCACGTTACACTTGAACTTCTGCACGTCAGTACTGTTGGGGAAGCAGGGACCTGGAAGGGAATTCCAAAGTCTAGCGGTTCTGGGGAAGAAACTATTGGAGTAGAAAGATCTTTTACATCTAGGGATCTCTACAGTGTAGTGGTGGGATTTAGCAGCCTGTCGGGTTTGTCGAGGGTGCTCACGTCGTGGGGGCACAAGTGATTGCAGTTCGTCAGAGCATTCACCACTAAAATACTTATAGAAAAGGCAGAGAGATGCAACATTTCGTCGATGGGAAAAAGACTGAAGCTTAGATGCCAGTTCAGGGCCTATCAGGTTGGCGACTCTCTTTTGAACCTTGTCAAGGAGCGAGATACTAGTAGCAGATGCATCAGCCCAAATGTGACAGCAATACTCCATACATAAGCGAATGGTGGCCTTATAGAGGTACAAGATACTTTGTCTAGCACGGTAGAGAGAGCCCACCTTTCTTGCAGCGGCCTTGTCAATGCCTTCAGTGTAATTGTTCCAACTTATGTTTCCTGTGAACGTTAGGCCAAGGAGTTTGAAAGATGTACTCTCAGATAAAGAGTCGTTGGCCATTGCTATAGGTGGTAGAGAGGGTTTCTTGTAATTATTGAATGAAACTAGTTTAGTCATGGCGGCATTGAACGTGACCCATTTTTGTCCCCATTCCACTACAGATTGGAGGTCTTCCTCTAGTGTTTCTGCCAGTTCTTTAGAAATGTGTTCATTCGTCTTCCTGTCGTGCCTGCCATAAAGTGTAATGTCATCAGCATATATACCCATCTCAGAGGCAATTTTGTCGGGGAGGTAATTTATGACTATCTGGAACAATAGAGGTCTAAGGATAGAACCCTGGGGCACTCCCGCATTTATATCATATTGTTTAGATGTACGACCGTCGAGGACAACCTGGATTTTTCTCTTATCTAAGAAGGATTTAATTATGTTAAGTATTCTACCAGTGATACCGTATGATCTAATTTTCCTGAGGAGACCCTCATGCCATACCCTGTCAAAAGCCTTAGATATATCTAGAGCTACCGCTCTGCCTTCCCCCGCTTTGTCCAGTGAATGGTATATACGTTCAGAGATTACAGTTAGGATGTCTGCTGTGGAACGGGCTTGTCTAAATCCATACTGTTGGTCAGTCAGAAGTTTAGCATCTGTAAGGTGATGGACTAGAGCATGGTTAATTAAGGTCTCAAATATTTTGGCAAAAAGTGGGAGGAGGCTAATGGGGCGATAATTTTATGGGTCAGTCCTTTCGCCAGAATTCTTGAATACTGGTACAACAGAAGAAGTTTTCCAACAGCCCGGGAAGCAAGTTTCATTAAGGCATTTGTTGTAGAGTTTGGAGAGAACTGGAGCTACTTCGGTTGAGCACTTTTTTAATAGCCCAGCTGGGATGATATCGGGTCCACATGCTTTTGAAGTGTCAACGTTTTTTATGATGGCATGCACCTGAGCACGGGTGATTTTCAGATCGTCTAGCGTGGCGTCTGTTCGCATAGGAAAGTCAGGTAGGGGGTGGTTGGAAGGGTCCAGTGTGGAGTTTGATGCAAACCGACTGGCAAGCATGTTAGCCTTGTCGGTTGCTGAGGAGACAACCTCGTAATTGTTGAAACTACATCAACATTTGAAAATTACATCGACATTTGAAAATTACATCAACACTTCAAAACTACATCAACACTTCAAAATTACATCAACACTTTCAAACAACATCAACACTTCAAAACTACATCAACACTTCGAAACTATATCAACACTTAAAAACTACATCCATATTTCTAAACTACATCAACACTTTGGAACTACATCAACACTTCTAAACTACATCAACATTTCCAAACTATATCAACATTTCAAAACTACATCAACATTTCAAAACTACATTACCACTTCAAAACTACATCAAAACACTTCAACCTGACGATTAAACTACATCAACGAACTAAGCAAAACATTAGGATCGGAGAGAACACAACGTGAGGATTCAAGAAAACTCCCACCAATATTAAATACCACCTACTAAACACAACCGCCGATTCAGCAAACAACGATTATCCTACGTTGTTAGAAACATCGATTATAGAATATATGGACTAAATATTAGATAGCAAAGTTGAGATGACTCGTTAGAAGCGACTATTTGGCACATCTTGTCCTATCAAAGTCAACCGCCGAAGACATAGTGATTGTTTCAGTTTTTCTAAGTGTAAAATATTATCCCATAAATTTAATGTATTGTTGCTGTCATCTCATAATATAACATGCCTTTAAATTACTTTTTTCTTTTCTAACATTACATTACCATAGCAAAAGATCGTAGCTACAATTTGCACCACAGCTTAATACAAGGCATATTAACTCTGCACGATTTTTTCTTTTACGTAATGTCACAATTGAACAGAGAGTAGACAATCCCATTAGAATTAAAGTTGGAAGATAGGAGTGTAATGTTGCACATACGTTTACAGACGGGGCCCACACGTTGTATGCAGTCTACGTCGCAAGCAACATATAACTGGACTCCTTTATTTCTTTTATTTTTTACACAAAAACATTCTTTACACAACAACGAATACTTCCTCAAATAAACTTTGATCGTGCTCCTTCTCTCTGACTCCTATACTCAACCGTCCTTTCGAACGTGATATCGAACATCCTGCGCCTGTCTAACGTGATCGTCTTCTCTGACGAGCTTTCTCTCTCCCTTTTATATTTTTCTTTTTCCTTGCCGTGACGTCATTTCGCACATGGTTCGGTATGTACATATACACGCGTCCGCGAACTGTTACAGGAATGCATGTCACAATATGATGTTACGGAGAGAATATTTCAAATAAGACGTTGCGAAGAAGAAATAAAAATCCTAACGCTTTTCCTGCGAATTTTTTTGTGGGAAGCGGGGGATCTACTTTTGTTTGATCCTCCGTTTTAAAGTTCTATAAAGTTAAGTGAAAAGTATTATGAAAGTTAAGTTAAACGTTTCATAAAAATTAAGTTAAAAATTCCATTAAAGTTAAGTTAAAAGTTTCATAGAAGTTAGGTTAAAAGTTTCATAAAAGTGAACTTAAAAGTTCCATGAAAGTTAAGTTAAAATTCCATTAAAGTTAAGTTAAAAGTTCCATTAAAATTAAGTTAAAAGTTCCATCAAAGTTAAGTTAAAAGTTCCAGTAAAGTTACGTTAAAAGTTCCATAGAAGTTAGGTTAAAAGTTTCATAAAAGTGAACTTAAAAGTTCCATTACAGTTAAGTTAAAAGTTCCATTACAGTTAAGTTAAAAGTTCCATTAAAATTAAGTTAAAAGTTCCATCAAAGTTAAGTTAAAAGTTCCAGTAAAGTTACGTTAAAAGTTCCATGGAAGTTAGGTTAAACGTTTCATAAAAGTTAATTTAAAAATTCCATTAAAGTTAAGTTAAAAGTTCCATTAAAGTTAAGTTAAAGTTCCATTAAAGTTAGGTTAAAAGTTCCATAAAATTTGGGTTAAAAGTTCTATAAAAGAAAGACAAATAAAACTAATGTTTGTCGTCATTATGCAAGTGTGCATTTATTATTGTTTCATTATCTATAGTTACGGCTATGATAAATAGACTAGACTTGTAGTACGTTAAGAAAGGAACCAAAGTTATAGCCCGTTAACTTAAACGATTGTTTTATGCCAAATTGATGGTTAAATGTAGTTAAATATGGGGACGCTGGGGGCATGTCTCTGTTCTATCGTTATTTTCATGGAAAGTGCTCGTCTGAGCTTCAGTCTATAATCCTCCTTGCCAAACTTTCACGAAAAACACTCGTCTAGCTGAAATCACCATCAATGATTTCTCCCACTCTTTATCTGTACCTAAACTAAACGTGGATTTCATGAAGGTTTGTTTCTTAGAACTGCACGCCTGTGGAACTCTGTTCCGTTTGCCTGCTTTCCAGCTGACTACAATATGGTAGTCTTCAAGTTCAATGTAAATAAGTTTTTGATGAGCTGTTTCCTTAAGCAATCTAATTTTCCGAATTATCACTGCTAACGATTACTAGGATATTGCACCGCTGACTACCCTACACTCATCAACCCTCATCCTCGAGTGGCCTTCGGGTTTTGATAAGTGATGACCTTTTGTAATAAAAATAAAAAATAAATAAATAAACATGTCCTTAAACTTCGTTGAATAACGGTGTCGCTCGGATCTTTCTGCAATATCGCAACGCTTCTACCTCAAACGTTGATCTTTGCTGTACAATTCTCTCTCCAACACCAACACCGATTTCGTGACTTAATATCTTCCAGGCCGTTGTGGCTTTACAGCGCGATATGACAAACCCAGTGGTTTTATTAACAAAAAGTGTATGAATTTGAATACTTGAATACATAAAAATGTACGGACGTTGATAAATATTTTATTTTTTTATATTTTTTTTTTATATTATATCATATTATAAGAGTATACGTCATGATTCTGGGGCGATAACTGTCACGAAACGCTGCAACGATGTGTAGATATAACTGTACGAGGTGTCTTCAATAAGTTTCCAGACTTTTTTGGTACCTGAATTTAAAATCGTCATAGACTCTTGAAAATTCAATATGTTATTGCTATACATCTTATGAGATGACTGACCAATTTTTATGATTCCACGTTTAAATGAACAGCTACAACAGGAATTGGAATACACCGTACTAAAGCCTAATTGTGAATTTCAAAAATGCTATCTGGATGTGAGGACATTTTAGAAGAACGATATACAATGAAATTCTGTTTTAAACTTGGAAAAGTGCCACAGAAACGTATGGAATGCTTCAGACTGCTTTTGGGCCATCTTGCATGAATCGAGCATCAGTTTTTGAGTGGCATAAGAGATTAATGGAGGGGAAGGAGTCTGTGAGGGATGATGAGAGGTGTGGGAGGAGTAAGGAAGTCAGAACACCAGAGTTGATTGGCCAAATAAAGAATTTCATTGATAAGGACCGTCGTGTGTTTATAGAGACAACAAGTACATAGTTTGATGTCAGTGTGGGAACTGTACACACAATTAATCGTGAGGAACTGAAGATGCGGAAGATTTGTGTGTAGTTTGTCCCAAGAGTGCAATCCACAACTCTGTTCTTGTTATAAACTATTCGACAAAAATGGACATAAAGCCAGTTCTTCACCCTCGTTATAAACCATATCTTGCTCCCTGTGACTTTTGGTTATTCCATTCGCTCAAGGAAAACCGTAGAGGCTGTCTTTATAAGACAATTGAGGAGATGAAAGAGACTGTGACGAGGGTCATTGACACATTCGCACAAGATGACTTTTATGGGGCTTTCCAGAAGTTGTTGGAACGGTACAAGTGCATTGCAGCCGGAGGAGATTACTTCGAAGGGGACTAGAGTTTCATGTATGTACTATCAATAAAAGTGTTCATTTTTTATAAATTATCAGTTGGTCAACATCATAAACTTTGGAATATAGACTTTTGTCATTCATTCATTCATTATATTGCTCTGTAATTACATTGAGCGTCTTAAATAAGGATTGGTATATGTTATAAGGAAATAATATATATATATATATATATATATATATATATATTATTTCCTGATAACATATACTAATCCTTTTTTTTACACAGGCATCAGCACATTATCAAGGCCAAGAGGCCATTCGGGGATAAGGGTTAAAGAGTGTACAGTAGAAATTGAACAATATAGTGATCAATTCGGTAAATTTGTTAACTTATATGAAGCAGCTCATCAAGAACTTGTTTACGTTAGACTTGAACACAACCATATTGTAGTCAGCCGAAAAGCAGGAAAACAGAAGACAATTCCACAGGCGTGCAGTTCTAAGAAAGACGCTTTGTTCATGGAATCTACGTTTAGGTTAAGGCACAGATAAAGAGTGGGGAAATTATTGATAGTGTTTTCAGCTAGACGAGTGTTTCTTGTGAAAGTTTGGCGAGGGGGGACCATAGACTGAAGCTCAGTCGAACACTTTCCATGAAAATAACGATACAGAAGAGACAAACTCGCAATATCTCTTCTGTGAGATAAAGGTTGCAGGGAAGAGAAAAGGACATTTCCTACGAGGCTACAAAGTCTATTTTGAACTCTATTAAGGCAGGATAAATCCTTTCTAGCAGCTCCTGCCCAGATGTGGCAACAGTATTCCATCCTTGGGTGTACCGGGTTCTTATATAAATAGAGAATTGTATCAGCAGTGAGATATCTACTGGATCGATAGAAAGATCCCACCATTTTTCCAGCGGCCTTGGCAACAGATTTGATGCACGTGTTCCATTTAAGATCAGGAGTAACGCTCAAGCCCAGAAGCCTGTCAAAACTTGAGGCCTCCTGAAGACGAGAGCCATTCATTTCAATTGATGCCAGATGTGGATCAGAGTGTTGACGATGTAAAGGGAGAAGCTTGGTTTTAGATGCATTAAAAGTAACCAACCACTCCTTTCCCCATTGTACCACGTGCTCAAGATCAAAGAAGAGAGAATCGGAGAGAACTTGGTCGTTTACGGCCTTTGATGTGCTGCCATAAATGGTAGTGTCATCAGCATAAATGTCCACAAATGATGTAAGGATGTGATTTGGAAGATCATTAATGTAGATTAGGAATAGAGTTGGGCCCAGGGTGGACCCCTGAGGGACTCCAGCATTAATACTGTGAGCTTCTGATTTTTGCCCCTTAACTACTACTCTTATGAACCTGTCAGAAAGAAATGATTTAATAATTGAGAAGACATTTCCAGCTATACCATAGCTAGAGATCTTGTGAAGTAGACTTTTATGCCATACCCTATAAGAAGCTATTTTATTTTTTTATAACATATACCAATCCTTATTTAAGAAGCTCAATGTAATTACAGAGCAATATAATGAATGAATGACAAAGTCTGTATTCCAAAGTTCATGATGTTGACCAACTTATAATGTATTCCTTTAATTCAGTTGACATTTCCTCAAAACCTCTAGTCTTAATGGAGGGGGAGACTAAAACTTGCTGCTATGGTTTCAAATGATCTAAAATAACAGCAAGGGGAGACTTGATTCCAAATATTTCTCATGTTATATCTCCCCTTTTTGGTTTTCATACATGAAGTAAATTTCACAGTGTATAAAGATTATTTGACACTGGAGATATTCATAATCGTTCCCTATTTCCAAAAGAGGGAGTTATAATATATGAGAAATATTTGGAATCAAGTCTCCCCTGGTCAGTAATAAAATGTAGTGACCATTCTGGAATAGCTGGTGCTGCATGTAGGTGGACTCTCTGCATACCCTGACATTATTTCCAGTCGTCCTTGATTTTGCCTTGCAACTAAACTTATGCAATGTCAGTTCAGGAGAGCTCTGGCTGGAAATTGCACAACGCTTGCTTCACAATAGGTTCTCTGCACAGTCACCCTTACAGGGAGTATCTATTGTCTTTCAGGATTGAATTATGAAGTAATGCTTGCGTAATATCTAACCGCACCTCTCCTGAAACGACACTGCTTAAGTCCAGTTACAAGAAGAAATTAGACTCATACCGCTACCCATGGAATAGCAAGATTTGTCGTCAAGATCTGCCGTGTTCTGTCTATGGCCATGCATATTAACAAAGTAATTTCGGAAAGGACTTGGTTCCTCACCACGCATGGACAGTCATTCACTATGCAGAAGGAATATGTATAGTGCTGGTACGCATGTAGACCAGTGGATAAAACTCCCCTCACCAAAACCCTTTTCACTGTCGATTCTATCGTGGTAACTTATGTACTAAGTGGGGAAAGCTATGAATTTATGTGAAAAAAAAAACATGCATTCAGTTATTCGTATATAATGAAGCGTTTACAATAGATATTGTATTCCGTGTTAGATATCTCAAAAAGAAAAAAGCTGATTCTCTGTAATCGAGCCCCTATTTTTATTGATTTAAAATCACTGATGAGCTAATACCTCTAAAAAAAATCCGTGTAACACCCGTGATCCACATGTGCTATGCTGCACTACCGACAAAAAGAAGCCGTTGTTGTTATAAAGATGCCATTTATCTCTCTCCCACGGTGAGAGATGACACACAAGGGTCAGAAAGTGAGATTAAAAAGTCAGCGCCACCATCACCCCGAGGAGGGGCACTCTGAACTGCAAAATAAATGTCCGAGCAGTCTCGTCGGCATTTCCCAGTACGGACGCCCCAGACGATTAGCAATGAATTTACCCATTTTCGAAGAGAGGACAAAGCCTGGGATAACGGACCTCCTAGAACTGCACAGGAACAGAATCATGCTGCAATCAACAGGGAAAGGGCCATTTCAGAAATGGCGTAAATTCTGTTGATGTTTTAGGCGCCGAACACGTCCTGTGGTTGTCATGGAGATAATTGTTGCAATTATATACGTTACCCTCGCCTTAAACTTTATTTCGTCAGGAAAAAAAAAAGATGATAAATTTTACAATACGCTGAAGTGCTAATCAGCCATGGCGTCGAATGTTCGATTAGATTGAATTGAAATATTTCGTGTCAGTCATTCTTAATTGTATACGCGCGTGTGTGTGTGTGTGTGTGTGTGTGTGTGTGTGCGTGCTTTTAATGGGAACGCGCGCGTGCAGATGTGTGTGTGTGTGTGTGTGTGTGTGTGTGTGTGTGTGTGTGTGTGTGTGTGTGTGTGTGTGTGTGTGTGTGTGTGTGTGAAATCGATTTGGCTGAAATTGGTGGCATCGATCTTTTGCTGAACGTCGGAATGATCAACTAGAAAAATATACTCTGCCAATGAATCACAATCAACGGTGGAAATATACTGCGTCATTGAACGGTTTTGAAAATGGGAAAGAGGGTTGAGAGAGAGAGAGAGAGAGAGAGAGAGAGAGAGAGAATAAAAGAGGGGGAAGGGAGATAGAGAGAAAGGATCGGGAAAAGAAAAAAGGAAGATCGAAAGGGAAAAGCTGAGGAGAAAACACACGAAGTAGAAAGAAAAGAATTAAAGAAGAAAAAAAGGAGAATTGAAAGTAAGAAAAAACAAAGCCCAAATAATAATAATAATAATAATAATAATAATAATAATAATAATAATAATAATAATAATAATAATAATGAAAAGAAGAAGAAGAAGAAGAAGAAGAAGAAGAAGAGAAATAAATGAAAAAAGAAAGATAGAAATGAGAGGAAAGAAAGAGAACATGGAGTCTTAGATGGAGTTCATGTGAAGAAAACGGAGAAAGGGGGAAAAAATCAAAAGGAAGGAAAGGAATGATTACAAAAAGAGAAACTGACGAAAAAGAAAACAAAAATCAGAAAGAAAGAGAAGGAAAAAATCGACAGAAAAGTATGAATAAATGGCGAAAAATAAAGTAAAAAAAGGGGAATGACAGCAATATATACATACAAACACACACACACACACACACACACACACACATATATATACATACAGATAGATAAATAAATAGAAATACACGTAATATATGTATATAGAGAAAGACGCAGGAAAATAGATAGATAGATAGATAGATAGATAGCTAGAAATATGTACATGGATGGATAGAAATTTGCATATATATATATATATATATATATATATATATATATATATATATATATATATATATATGAGAGAGAGAGAGAGAGAGAGAGAGAGAGGGGGGGGAGAAAAAGAGAGAAAACGAGAAAAGGTTAAGAAGAAAGGGATCGGACGTGTATAGGAAGAAGAGGCAGGGAAAGTGCATATAAAATTATAACACAGGCCGCATATTATTCATAGTTGCTCATAATAGTAAACATTACAAATGTATCAATTTCTTGTTCGGTGTCAGCAGCAGCAGCAGTGCTCACCTCGACGACAACGACGAGGCGCCTCCGCTGTGCGCCATTCTAAGGGAATCTCAGAGCGTCACTCTTTAGAAACCAAGGTGGTCTTGAAAGAGGTGAACGCGAAAGGCCGGGTGTACGAGTGAGCGGGAGAAACGAGGGGAGATGCTTGAATAAAGAAACGAGTATAGGGAAGGGGTTAGAGGGAAACGGCACGGTGAGTCGGGGCGAGGGATGCAAACGGTAATGGGAAAGGGTGGGTTAGAAAGGCGTTTAAAATTTCACTGACGTCAGCGATTTGCGGAAGTCAGTTGCATCGCTATCAATTAATGTAGAGAAATGCATGTTGAACCCAAGAGATAGAAAATGGATCCGATAATAGATAGATAGATAGATAGATAGATAGATAGATAGATAGATAGATAGATAGACAGGCAGATAGATAGATATATAGATAGACCGATAGAAAGATAGATAGATAGATAAATAGATAGATAAACAGATAATGATAGATAGATAGAGAGATAGATAGATAGAGAGAGAGAGATAAGGAGATAACTAGAGATAGATAGATAGATAGATAGATAGACAAACAAACAGATAACTATAGATAGATAGATAGATAGATAGATAGATAGATAGATAGATAGATAGATAACACAGCTGACATAAACAGAGAAAAAGATGTGCAAACATGATTAAACACAGCAGAATTCTTTTGGTTTTTTTATTCATTATTTAAAAATTTTCTAACAATACTTTTTGCTACGAAATACAAAACAAACTTCATAAATGTTTTATGAGTATCCCAAGTAATTTCGATTCTCTGTTTAATCATCCTGAGGTGAGAAAAAACAATGAAATAACAATGAAAAAACAATCAAATAACAATTTAAAAAAAAACAATGAAATAACAATGAAAAAAAAAACAATGAAATAACAATGAAAAACAATGAAAAAACAATGAAATAATGAAAAAAAAAAACAATGAAATAACAATGAAAAACAATGAAATAACAATGAATAAAAAGTTGGACAAAAAAGAACACATGCAACATGTATTAATCTGAGCAATAATAGATAAAACATGCTGCATAAATACATGTATATATATATATATTAAAAGGTTTGACTCATGTCCATGTAACCGGGAGTGTTTGATAGAGTTTGCAAAAGTCTACTCTTTCAACTTTTACCTCTTGGCAGACAAATTCTCCCGCAAAAACTCATTAAAAAGCTTGCTGCATGTCTGAATACCCTTTATGTAATATTTCAAATGTTTAATCCCAAAATTGGCTGAATAGTTTGCTAGAGACCGCAAAGGTAAAATCTTTTGAACTTTGACCACATTTTTAGCCAAATTTTCGGCCAAAATTGATTAAAAAGCTTGCCCTACGTCTAAATACACTTTATGTAAAATTTAAAATATTTAGACCAAAAATTGGCTAAATAATTTGATAGAGACCGCAGGGGTCAATTTTATTTTACCCAATTTTGACCCCTTAGCATGTATTGTTTTGGGCTCAAATCAAATTAAAACGTTTGATCCATACCCAAGTAATCTACACCTAAAATTTCAAGTGTTTAGACCCAAAATTGTCGGAGGAGTTTGGTAGAATTTTCAAAGGTCAAATTGTTGAACTTTGACTCCTTGACAGCCAAATTTCTGGCCGAAACCGATTAAAAAGATTTTCTTAAATCTCAATATCCCTTATCTCAAATCTCGAGTATGTAGACTGAAAATTGACAGAGTAGTTTGTAGGGAAATGTACACACATAGACACACAGACAGACAATTTCATTTATATATATATATTTCTCATCATATATATATATATATATATATATATATATATATATATATATATATATATATACTTTAAGGTATTGAAATGAATTAGATTATAGGTTTGTGAAGGGAATATTCATATAAAACAATCTCAGACAAAGAAATTGCTCAATATACAAGACAATTCTCTACCTGTATAAGAGCCAAGTATGTCCAAGGATGGAGTACTGTTGCCACATCTGGACAGGAGCTCCTAGAAGCAGCTTATCGGCCTTGACAGAGTTCAAAATAGACATCGTAACCTAGTTGGGGTGTCCTTTTCTCCTCCTTGCAACCTCTTTCCCACAGAAGAGACGTTGCGAGTCTGTCTTTGCTTTATTGTTATTTCATGACAATTGGTCGTCTGAGCTCATATCTATGGTCCTCCCTTGCCTAACTTTCACGAAAAACACTCATCTATACGAAACCACTACCAATAATTTTCCTCACTCTTTATCTGTGCCTAAACCTAAATATTCCATGAACAAAGATTCTTTCTTAGAACTGCTTGTCTGTGGAAATTTCTTCAGTTTCCTGCCTCTCCAGCTGACTACAATATTGTCACATTCAAGCCCAGCACAAACAAGTTCCTGATGAGCCATTCCCTAACGATTACCACTGTATTGTCCCATTGACTACTGCACACTTATTAACCCTTATCCTTGAGTGGCCTCCGGACCTTGATAAGCGGTGACTCCTTTGTAAAGTAGACAGAGCAAATAAAGCGGAACTTAGGTCTTGTATTCTTTGGTTCGAACAATAAATTTTATTTTGAAAAATGATTATTTTTAAATGAAATATGAACATATAAACTCTAATTATATATATATATATATATATATATATATATATATATATATATATATATATATATATATACAGAATGTATGAGTGAATATATAATTATTTCCACTGCTAGACAACATTGCAGCCAGCAAGAGCCACGAAAGCCAACAAACCGGAAGACTCGAGTTTCGTCCTCATTTGGCCTCATCAGTTAGACACATCCGAACTCAGGATTCGAAACCCGAGCCTCCTGTATGTGAGGCAAGCACTCTACTAACTGAGCAAACGCGCCGCACACAAGAAAGTCTTATTAATTATCATAGATCAAGCAAACCGCAAGGAAATCCGACCGTGGAATGCACCTACCTTCGTCTGGAACAAGGGATGTGATCATCGCAGTCAGCCTTAATCTAAGTCGATGTCTCACGAGTAGGAGTTTATTTCGTGGCTCTTGCTGGCTAGCAGTGGAAATAATTAAATATATATATATATATATATATATATATATATATATATATATATATATATATATATATAATTTTGTAAGCACGAAACACACTAGAGTTTGTAAGTATAATAACATATAAATATTTATTGAAACATATAATATTAATATAAAAGCGAACTAATTTCCCAATGCAAACATAATAAAAAATACAAATACAGCTACTTTTAAATCACTTATCCTCTACTAAATCCCGTAAATAATCTAGTCACCAAATTGTAATAGCTCTCATATTTCACAACACATCGATAAGCTTACTTTCTGAGAAATTAACCATTAATTCTTTCTTTTGCATTTTAATTTCTTGATTATCTTAATTGGGACTCACTACTCGTGTTAGACTTTTCCATAATAATAATAATAATAATAATAATAATAATAATAATAATAATAATAATTCTGATTTCGTTTATCAACGTCTCTCTGGAAATGGATGGGATTAATTTCCAGAGGATTTCCCTTAATCACGGCTTCAAACCAGGAGCTTCAAAGATCAAGGGTTTTCCTAAGGATGTTGGTGGTACCTACAATTGCAGAGGTCTGAAGGCCGCCTAAAACATCGGGAATTTGTAGTTTTTTCAATTGTCCTTCCAGACGACTTGATACTACTCCTAATGTACCAACTACGACCGGGATTATTTGTGTTTTAACCCCGTGTATACGCCTTATCTCCAAGGCCAATGAAGCATAATTTCTCCACTTCTCATTCTCCTTCTCTCTCACATTCCTGTTCCAGGGTACTGAAAAGTCTACAATATTCCAGTTTTTTGGGATCTTGTCAATGACGACCAAATCCGGACGATTATGTTCCAATTGCTTGGTTGTCATGACACTTTTGTCCCACCATACCTCTACCTTGCCATCCTCACTTGTTCTAACTAAATTATAATAATAATAATAATAATAATAATAATAATAATAATAATTCTGATTGCCTTTATAAATCATAGTATTCCTATCCATATTTATAATTATGACTCTACTAATCACTTTAGTTATCCATAAGCAATCATCCTTCTGAATTCATTTAGACTTTCAAGTCTCTTTAACATCTGTATATTTAATTATAATCTTAAGATAACTGACTAGATTTTCCCAAATATGAAAATAAGATTTAATAACTAAATTCTATACTTTTTAATCCTATGATTTATTTATAATTATCTATATATATTATAACTACGACTAATATTATTATAATTACTTTCAGCTTCTATATTACAATCATCATCATCATCATGTCTATATTATCGCCAGCATTATTCGATCATTTTATCTGTATTCCGAAATCACATTTCCTTTTTACTTCCGCTGAACTGAAAGTGAAATAATAATTTTGATCCTGTATGCGATTTGTAACTTATAACCCAGATATATTCAGTGAATCTCTGTCTGGATCAGATTGACACAACCTTTATTTACTTCCAGTGCTCTTTCATCGTCATTTCAAACTTTTCGCCGGTTACGGAAGCTTCTCATACCAGCTATCCCGTCTCCAATTGAGAAAACTTTAAAGCTTTGAAAAAATTTTCTTCCCCAATCGCTTGCAAACTGTTTTTTGTTTTGTTTTGTTTTGTTTTTGTTTTGTTTTGTTTTTGTTTTTTTTCTACAGAATAATTAGATTACACATAGGATTAGCGAATTTATCAACGGTAACTTCCTTTCGAAGGCAATTGCCTCTGACATATAAAAGACCTTTGATAGGGTATGGCATAAAGGTCTACTTCACAAAATCTCCAGCTACAGTATAACTGGAAATGTCTTTTCAATTATTAACTCATTTCTCTCTGATAGGCTCATAAGAGTAGTGTTTGATGGGCAGAAATCAGAAGCTCACAGTATTAATGCTGGAGTCTCTCAGGAGTCCACCCTGAGCCTAACTCTCTTCTTGATCTGCATAAAAGATCTCCCAAACCACATCCTAAGATGATTTGTAAACCTTTATGCTGATGATACTACCATCTATGGCAACACTTCAAAGGCCATAAATGACTAAGTTCTCTCTGATTCTCTCTCCTCTAATCTCCAGCAGGAACACGTATATCAAATCCGTTTCCAAGGCTGCTGGAAAAATGACTGGATCGTTTTACCGCTCACCGGTGAATGCAATTCTCTACCTGTATAAGAGTCAAGTACGTCCAAGGATGGAGTACTATTTCCACATCTAGGCAGGAGCTGATAGAAACAGTCTATCCTGCCTTGACAGAGTTCAAAATATACTTTTTAGTGCGGGATATCCTTTTCTCTTCCCTGCAACCCCTTTTCCACAGAAGAGACGTTGCGAGCCTATCTCTGCTTTATCGTTATTTTCATAGCAAGTGCTCGTCTGAGCTCCAATCTATGATACCCCCTGTCCTGACTTTCATGAGACACACTCGTCTAGCTTAAAACACTATCAATAATGTCCCCCACTCTTTATCTGTGCCTAAACCTAAACGTAGATTCCATGAACAAAGCTTCTTTCTTACAACTGCACACCTGTGAACTTTGTTCCGCTTTCCTGCTTTCCAGCTGACTACAATATGACTGTCTTCAAGTCCAACGTAAACAAATTCTTGACGAGAAATCACCTTAAGTAATCTAATTTACTAAATTTCCACTACTAACGATTACTATGACATGTTCCTTTTGACCGCAGTACACACATTAACCCGTATCCTCGAGTGCCTTCCAGACCTTGTTAAGTTGTGACTCATTTGTAAAAAAGATTTAATCTTATGACAAATTCGCTTTTTGGAACAACTCAATCACTGCATCTTCTTTCATTTGCACTTTTCGTTTTTCATCTTACATTTCTTTTCTGCGTTTATAAACTTTTAACACTATTTTTTGCATATATAATTTGTTTTCATATAATGCAGTTTCAATTTAAGCTAGTATCAGCAAATTCATAGCTTCGTTATAATAATTTTTTTCATATATCAGTTTAAAAATGTCAGTTCAAGTTTTCAATCAATTTGTGAATAAAAACCAAAAGATATCTGTAGACAGGCAAATAACATTAAAATTAAATAAAAATTAATTAAATTAAAATTGAATGAAAATGAAAATCATTAAATAAAAGAATTGCTTATCAAACCAAAGCAAAATAGTCTTTAAAAATCAGATGCAGTGTTTGTTATCAAGATTACTTTTGTTAGTCAGCAAAAGTGAAAATGTTATAATGTTATAATATTACTAAAATCGCTAAATTTAAATTCTATCTTCTAAAAATAAGGAAGAAAAAAAAAATATTTACCGGATTGATATAATCAAAGATTTGCCGAATATCCAATCAAACTAAAGAAAATCTGTGGAAATATGTATATATTGGATTGTTACCAGTTTCCTTGGAATTATTACAATACGCGTTGGATCTTTTTACCTGGCGAATACCAAGAGCTTCCATTATAGGATTTAGCACACACTTTCGATTTGAAGTTCAATATCCTTTTTTTTTCTTTTTTTTTTTTTTTTTGCTGCATTACTAACAAATTTCCCTTATTCTATGTAGCTAAAATGATTTAAAAACTTTCAAAACATTTAATTTAATTTCTATGTTTATTACCTACAGAAAATCGGGTGCAAACCTTTTATAATATTTGCTAATATTTTTCCTCCGAGGAGATGTATAAACATCGAAAACTCATGGGTTAAGGAAATATATTTTACTATACTGTATTCTTTGTCTTGCATACAATAAAATTTCTTTATTTGAAATTTAACTTTCTCAAATTAAAAAATTTGAATTTCTAAATTATGATTTATTTGCCCTATCTAGGATATTGAGCACTTTTATTAGCTGCGATGGTCTTATATAAAATATTACATCCAATAATATTTTGCAAGATCGATAATCACTGGATTTGCACACCAGTAGATTTATTGTATTTCATTATTCTGAATAATTATATATATATATATATATATATATATATATATATATATATATATATATATAAAAGTGAACGTGTCTGTCTGTCTGTGTGTCTGTGTGTCTGTCTGTCTGTGTACATTTCCCTACGCAATAACTCTGTCAATTTTTAGTCTATAGACTCGAAATTTGAAATACCGGGTACTGAGATTTGGGAAAATCGATGTGACGGGTGTCAGCCAGAAATTTGGCTGTTAAGGGGTCAAATGTCAACGATTTGACCTTTAAGAACTCTACCAAACTCCTCCGACAATTTTGGGTCTAGACACTTGAAATTTTAGATATAGTTTCCTTGAACCTGGATCTAACTTAATAAAGTGATTTGAGCCCGAAACTATAAATTTTAAGGGGTCATAATAGGGGTCAAATTAAAAAAAAAAATTACTCTTTTTTTTTTTTTGCTCAGCATACACCTCCAAACACCCGGGCAACGCCGGGCTGAAATGCTAGTATATATATATATATATATATATATATATATATATATATATATATATATATATGCAACTTTGTGTATGAGTTCGTTCCTTATAGACTTCAAAACGGCTGAACAAATTTTCTTTAAAATTTACAGAACTTAAGTGTATAAGTCTAAGAGGGATCTTAGTTAAGTTTTGTCTCAGAATACCCACGATAATTATCGATAATCGATAATCGAACCATTATTTTAATTTATCTATAATCAGTAAAGGCATCTTTTCCATGTCGTCGCTTAGCAACAATGATTTAACAACAGGCCATGAAAATACTACTATGGGTAAAATAATAGCGTGTTTTTTTTTTTGTTTTTTTGTTTTTTTTTGCATGGCGTGGTCTGTAGGTTCAAACTCTGCACGTACTTTTTTTTCATTAACTGCAAAGAATTTTGTAAGACTTGAAAATTTATGGATTTTTTATTCATTTTATTTTATTTTACATAACGTGGTCTGAAGGTTCAAACCCCGCACGTAAATTTCTTAATGTTTTCTTTTTTCGTTTACTAGAAAAAAGTTTATATAAAATAATTTTATAAAATAAACAGTTTATATAAAATAATTTTATAAAAGAAATAGTAGGTCCTTTAGAGTGCAATGTAGAATAAAACATATTTTGATCTAAGTTACTGCATAGAAGCATGTGAAGCTTCCTCTCGGGGCATTTCGCGGATTTTGATGAGAATAAAAAATATAGGTGTGAAATATTCGTTGCTCATCATTCAATTCCGGGCAACGTCGGGTCTCCCTGCTAATATATATATATATATATATATATATATATATATATATATATATATATATATATATATATATATATATATAAAACTACTTCATTTATTCGCATAAATTTAATATATAAAAGTATAGATTTATGCGTAAACTTTAAGTATTTACTTCAAAAGTGCTCAATACGTAGGTAGAGCTAGTTAGTAATTTATAAAATATATATGGCGATTAAGCTACACTGAATATTCCGCGTTTCATCCAACTATAGGATTCGTCAGGCTTATGCATAGCCTGACGAATCCTATAGTTGGATGAAACGCGGAATATTCAGTGTAGCTTAATCGTCATATATATTTTATAAATTACTATATATATATATATATATATATATATATATATATATATATATATATATATATATATATATATATAAGCACCCGACAAGAATAAATATGAATACAGTGTATGAATAATGTAATAACATCAATTCATTCCCAGATGTAAAAAATTATTTACACTCAGCAAGATCCGAATTTAAACCATACGCCGGTCTATTAATAAATTACGCTACATACCATCACTCATCCATGTGAATCATCGTATCACCGTATTGCTCGGACCAAATTGACGCTATCTTCCATGGTCTTAGAAAGATCTCCAAGATGTAAGCAAGTATCTTCTGTCAAAAATTTTGTGTACGTCTTGACAGGTCTTTCTACTTTAGTGGTTCCATGTATAGGATCCCACAATACCACATCACTGACGATCTCATTTTTTCTTCTGTAGCAATGTCCGGCATATCGTGTTCTTCTTACTCTTATTATTAAAGAGATTCTGGAAAACCGACTATACAGACGACTAATGGTTGAAGATTAACACTGCATTCTAGTTCAAGTTCCATCTAACTTACTTTCAAGTTTGTTTTTTTTTTGTTGTTGTTTTTACTGAGAGTCCATGCTAGTGAACCATAAAACAGCACCCTCTCCACTACAGCTCTAAAAAGTTTTCCATGATCTGTTCCTAGAGGACAGATGCCCATATAACTTTCAATATGAATATACAACAGAAACAGATAAACATGCAACTTTCGTAAGCATCAATTAAGTTATATTTAGATAATACTAAGTTACAATTAAAGTCTATACATCCATATAGACAGACCCCGTAAACTCAGTACTTTCCAAAAAAGGAACATTTGAGAGATATCACCGGGCAATAAAAGCGGTGACCATCAACTGCTCCGTTTCAAATGGGTTGTAGGGCTTTTTTTTCTGAACATTATTGATGAACCCGTGTCAATGAACTGATAGCACATCTCTGGAATATGTAATATGTAGCTGTAAATAAATAACTTTTATAAAAGTAGGTATATATATATATATATATATATATATATATATATATATATATATATATATATATATATATATATACTCGGGTTTTTCAAAAGTAATAAACTAATGAATTCAATGAGGTTGTTAGATAGTGCTCAATAAAAAAGAGCTAATAATACTTATTTATTGTTAAATAAACATGTTTACATCCCGCTGCTACAAACAGCCATTTGTTTCAATCAAACAGATGTGTGTGTGTGTGTGTGTGTGTGTGTGTGTGTGTGTGTGTGTGTGTGTGTGTGTGTGTGTGTGTGTACGGTTATGAATTGTTAGGTCATCTCTTGGTCCTCAGATAAGCAAATCTTCAGTTTTCTCTGAGCATAATCTTTTGCTTCGTATCGATTAGTTTTGCCCTCGACAACGAAAAATCAATCTTATTAAATGTTTGGTACATCGTGCCTTAATGATTTGCTCTGAATCCATGATTGATTCAGAGATTCACTTCATCAATCATAAATTCAAAACAGATCAGCAATGCACAATGAACCAAACATTTAATAAAATCGAGTTGACATCTGGAAATAAGTTTGGCCTCTTTAGAACGTCTATTTATGCGAACGTCTATTCTAGTTTAACGTTATTTCAACGTATTTTCTGCTTGAACGTCTTCTCTATTTGAGCGTTTTTTCAATTTGAACGTCTTTTCTAGTTGAACGTATTTTCTATTTGAAACGTCTTTTATATTTGAGCGTCTTTTATATTTGACAGTCTTTTATATTTGGAAGTCTTTTCTATTTGAAGGTCTTCTCTATTTGAACGTATTTTCTATTTGGGTGCCTTTTCTATTTGACTGCCTTTTTCTATTTGAACGTGTTTTCTATTTGAAATGTCTTTTCTATTTGAAACGTCTTTTCTATTTGAAACGTCTTTTATATTTGAACATCTTTCATATTTGACAGTCTTTTATATTTGGAAGTCTTTTCTATTTGAAGGTCTTTTCTATTTGAACATCTTCTCCATTTGAACATCTCTATCTGAACGTATTTTCTATTTAAATGTCTTTTCTATTTGTAAGTCTTTCCTATTTGAACGTCTTTCCTATTTGAACGTAGTTTCTATTTGAACGGCTTTCCTTTTTTTTTTCTTTTTGAACGGCTTTTCTATTTGGATGTCTTTTTTATTTGCACGTCTTTTCTATTTTCATATCTTTTCTATTTGAACGTCTTTTTTGTCTGCACATCTTTTCTATTTGAACGTATTTCCTATTTGAACGTCTTTTCTATTTGAACGCCTTTTCTATTTGGACATCTTTTCTATTTGGGCATCTTTTCTATTTGAACGTCTTTTCTTTCTGAACGTCTTTTTTTGTCTGAACATCTTTTCTATTTGAACGTATTTCCTATTTGAACGTCTTTTCTATTTGAACGTCTTTTCTTTTTGGACATCTTTTCTATTTGAAGGTCTTGTGTATTTGAACGTCGTTTCTATTTAAACGTATTTTCTATTTGAACGTTTTTCCTATTTGCACGTCTTTTCTATTTGAATATTTTCTCTATAACCCTAACCCTAACGTCTTTTGTATTTGATTTGTAAACTGAGTAGCATGTTAAGGATCGTTGTCGTGTTGAAAGATCCAACCTGCGAATGTGTATAAATTTATCACCCCCAAATATTTCCCGTTAATCCTCCTTTTTAAATTATTTCAATATTCCCCACATATCGAGCAGCAAAATAATTTCCCTCCAAATTTTACTGTCGGGTTTGCATTCCAGACTTTTGCCAAAACATTTCTGTCGGAAAGTTGAATTTTCTTTTCGTCTGGCCAGCAAGTACATTTTTCTAAACTGGTGTCCGTTTAATTAAAAGCTCGATTGAAAAATCCATTCTAACACGAATGGACTTTTGTTTCAGAAAGGTTTTGTTTTTAATTGTACACTCCGAAAAGATTTTATATCGACGGAGTAAACGACTAATGGTACTCGTATGCATTTTCACCCATTTTTAATTTCTAGTTCTATTCTATATAAATAAAACAGTAGAAGTATATGCATGCGTGTGTCTGTCTGTAATCTGTAAATATGTAACTGATAAACTCTTAAACTACTGGTCACATAACATTGAAATGAACCGGAAATAGTTATTATACACCAAGGATGGTTTATAACGAGTAAAATCTTTGTTTGGATGGATGAATAACGCGTACAGACATATGTCGTCAATTTGAAATGCAAACTTCATTTCAAATTGTCGACATATTTTTACTTCTTTTTGCGCATGCCCAAATTGAATTCATTTCTTCAAATCGTTTAATATTAAATATTTCTTATTTATCTCTCGAGAGCTACATCGGTAGGGGACATAGCTGGAACGCTAAATGTTTCCGTTTCGATTCTAGCTAATGACACCCATTTTTTTTTTTTTAATCATAACTATATATTAGATACAATATAATATTCAATAGAGAATTAGGTCTGTAATAATAACTACGAAATTTGCATGAATTAAATTATATTTAAGCGTATTTTACGACCCGACAAGGTTGCACCCCCCTGCAAGTCTATAAACAAAGTACATCCAGTCAAACCCATGAAAGCCATGAAAAATACCAACTGTATTCATATATTTATTTTAGTTTGTCTTACGGCATATAAAAATGAGATCTGGTCTGTCACGCTCAAGTTTGAAATAGCATTTTCGTTAGTCGATCACACTCAAGATGAAAATAGCAGTTTTATTAGCCGATCACGCTCAAGCTGACAATAGCATTTTCGTTAGTCTGTCACTATGGTGAGAGCTGTCGGCTATCAACTAAATGGCTGTAGGTAAGATCTCTGGCTTGAGATTGATACCAGTCGATTTAAGTGATATTATAACGACATTATCTTTGGAATACTATATATATATATATATATATATATATATATATATACTAACTGGTTGACCCGGCGTTGCCCGGGATTGAATGAGAGTAACAAATGTTCCTCCCTCCCATACATTTATTGCATCGAAATCAGTGAAATCTCCCATTTTTTAATCAAATCGATTAATTGCCTGCTATAGTTATGAGCCACCTTCCCCGCAATGTACCGGAAGGAATCTTCATATGTCTCCCCGCAAAGACTTAGTCCACAATACATTGCATAATGGCTTCACTTAAAGTTTAAAATGCAAAAGTGATATGCAATAGCTCAATTTTCATTTCCCCTGCCATATAAAAAAAATTAACTGTTGATTTTAATTAGTTATTTTTACATGATCGCGAGGCGTAGAAATAAATATTCATTTCGAACACACACGTGCCATATAAAAGAATCTACAGTTGATGTTTACGCTGATTCAGCCTTTCCGTTTTGTGCTGTGATAAAACTTCTCAAATACACTTGTGATGTTAGGTTGGATAAAAGTGTAAACTTTGGTCAAAATAGGACTTCCTTCTTTAATCTGATTTCTTCAGTTATCGATTTTCTTTAATCTGATTTATTTAATTATCGATTTTCGTTAATCTGATTTATTCAATTATCGATTTTCGATACTACTCAGACGAATTCCGATAGAAAAGCTACGTAAGAACACACCCAGAAATATCATTTCGTGTGAAATTCTTAAAAATCGTTTTGCCATTTCCGAGTCTGTAAGGAACCAACTAACTGTGTTTTTAAACATTAAAAAGTAAATATTACCTTATTAAAAAAAAAAACAAAAAAACTTTTATTCGTTGGGGAAAATTTCCGATTTTATCCGAGCCGATTAGCGAATATACTTCCGGTTTACCATTTTGAGATGACGAAACATAACGATTCTGACTATAATACACTTCTTTTTTTTAATCGTTAAAATAGTAATACAGAAATCATTATTAAATAAAATAAAAATATTTTCAGTAAATGCGGAACAATTTTTATCCATGCACCATGAGTTGATGACTTCCGCTTTACAATATTTCAATATCTGTTCACAAACTTTTCTCTCCCAAAGGCCCGTCTCACGTTCGCATATAACAAAATATTGTTTTTGTAGATTTCGGTGTTAAAAACAAAACTGTAAATCATTTCCGTCGCAAAAAAATTCTTTACATTATATTAGGAATTTACTTTTTCGAAAACTTGGTGATCACTTTTCCATGCAAATTTAACTTAACATGAGCATTCACTTTCTGGCCACCTGAGAGAGAGGCCATTTTCATTCGTGTTTATTGCATATAAGGTTTTTTCGACAAGGCCGTTTGGTATGCGAGTGCGTATTTACCAGGCTTCGTTTACGCTCACGCATAGCGTAAACGGCGGCTAGGGCTGTGAAATGGAAAATAGTCCCAGAATCCAGGGGTTACTACCATGCAAAAGAAATCAAACAAAAATAAACACACAAAAATGCCGCTCTCTCACGTGGCCACAAAGTGGGTGCTCATTCCCAGTTACATTTACATCGCAAAGTGATCACCCACTTTTCGAAAAAGTAATTTCTTCATATCATGAAAACTACTTTTTTTGCGACGGAAACGGTCTGCAGATTTGTTTTCAGCACACCGAAATAAATCTACGAAGCATTATTTTTTATATACGAACGTGAGACAGGCCTTAAAGTAAAATAATACCGGATTTTTGAGGGGGAGATTGGCCGTTTAGTTGTACATATATCCTCAAATCAGGTAATCACTAAAAGGGACTCTTAAAACATCGAGCAAAAGTTTGTTTACATGTTTTACAACCTTTAAATGGGTAAAATATGATAACATACTTATTGAAAATGTGATCATGCGCTTAACAAATTAAAAAAAATAAACTGCAAGATGAAGTTTTGAAATGATTACGTCTTTCATTTTATTTAGAATGACAAACATTGACCAATAAAATGAAATTTTCTGTTCTTATGTAGTTTTGGTGCCGTGTTGAAATATATCGTTATTATTTGGAAAAACATTCTTACGGAGTAGGTGAGGGTGTTTTCTAACTATTTTGTGCATCCACCTTACATTTATCAGATATTAAAATATATATATGTAAACATAGTACGGTTACCATCTGCCATCGTATGCACCCGAGAACAATATTTCCTGTAAAATTAAACCATATTTTGGTGCTTATACATTTTTGATAGCACGCTATTTTTACATAGTTTTTTTGGTTAGATTAAACTTTCACGATATCTTTTTATTTTTTTAAATTTTTACTATCCTTCCCATGTTACGAATGCCTTTCAAAATATTAACATTATTATTTCAGCACAGTAACAAAAAATATATAAGTACCCAAAATTTTATTTTTATTACTAAAACTACAAATTGTTAGGTGAAAGTACAGTTTATTATGCATTTTTCGTATCGTGCTGAAATAATAACTTTTTTAATTTTTTTTATTTTTACATTGGCGAGGGGAGGTTATTTTGTAACTATACTGTGCTTTCAGCTAACAATTTATTATTAAACAAAAAGATAGCGTGTAAATATTTTTAAAAAAGCAGATTTGTCATTTAGTTGTACAAATAGCCTCCAACCCTGTTATCAAAAGCCGGGACACGTTGAGTCGACACCGGTGTACATATATCGTAAACAGAGAGTTTGTTTATATTTACTTGATTATTGAAAATATAATCCTGTGATTAAAATTTAATTAAAATTAACAACGTTGTTTGTATTTACGTGATTATTGAAAATATAATCCTGTGATTAAAATTTAATTAAAATTAACAACGTTGTTTAACAAATAAATCAGAGAAATAATGAAAGATGAAGTTTTAAAATGATTAAATGTGTTTTATTTTTATAATTTTAAAATAAAAACATTAAACAATATAAATAAAATGTTGGTTTTTTTCTCGAAAAGAAATAATGAAAGATGAAGTTAAATATTGAATTATTGTTGAGACGCATCATCAAATGCATCCGAGAACAACATAAAATGTAAAATCAAACCAAAATTCTATTTGTATTGTTCAATGTTTTAAATTTTAAATTATAAAATAAAAATTTTGTATTATAAAATAAAACAAATTTAATCATTTTAAAACTTCATTTTTCATTTCTTTTTTATTTGTTAAACAACGTACTATTTTTATTGTTTAATGTTTTAAATGTTTAATTATAAAACAATAATAAATTATAAAATAAAACACATTTAATCCTTTTATTTGTTAAACAATGTGGTTAATCTAAAATAAATTATACGTAAACAAACTTCTTGATATATTCCAGTGACGACCCAACGTGTCCCTTTTTATTGATAACAGGGTTGTAGGCTATTTGTACAACTAAACGGCAAATCTTCAAAAACAAAATATATATTGTTACATTATACGTCAGCTTTCTTTTTTCCCAGAAAACTTTTAACAGTGAAAATACACTTTTTTTTTTACAAGAAGTTGATTTTTATAAAAAAATATGAATCCTTTTCCTTCATTAAAGAAATTTTTAGGTGACATACAGATACGTTTCTACAAAGAAAACCGTTATTTTCTTTAGCCATTCTTACCATGGGGAGGGGATGGTGTTTGGTAACTATTCTGTGCTTTCAACTAACAATTTATTACAAAAAAAAGTCTTAACGTGGGGAGAACTGTGGTATTCATTCCAAAAGCCAGTTTTAATATGGCGTTCTTAATATGATGATTTTGCCATTACACCAAATTGAGCCACAGCAACGCGTGACAGGGTACAGCTAATATATATATATATATATATATATATATATATATATATGCGTGTGTGTGTGTGTGTGTGTGTGTGTGTGTATGTGTGTGTTAGCTATGTACACAGCAAATTTATTAATAATGATAAATTAAAAATTAAAATGTGAAAAGCCGGCATACCGGTTTGGATCCTCGCTCAACAGAGCTAAAATCGAGGTTAATAATGATTAAGAAAAAATACATATGAGGTGGAAATGTGGCGGGGAATAAGTGAAAAAAAAAAGAAGAAAAACAAGGATATAATCAGATAGAAACTACATTAAGTCACAAAAAATTTTCTCTATGTTTGCAAAGAGAAGGTCTCAAGGATTTAATAAAGGTAGTTTCTAAAATCTTCAAATGAAAGGAGAGTATGACCTGCTGAAAGCGGAGAATAAGTCGACACTAAAGTTTAAGGCACGTGCACGGTTATTTATTAAGTGCTCATAAATAGCCGAACGATAGCTAACTTTTCACTTTTTATTTGTTAATTCTAGCTGATGACACTCAAGTTATTTTGGTTTTTTAAACTTTTAAATTAGTACCATATATATATATATATATATATATATATATATATATATATATATATATATATATATATATATATATATATATATTCTCGTGGGAATTCTCGTGGGAATTCGTCAGGCTAATTAGCCTGACGAATTCCTATAGTTATATCTCATAGGATTAGCGAATCTCTCGACTGAGGCTTCCTTTCTAGGGTAATTACTCTTGACATATCAAAGGCTTTTGATAGGGTACGACATAAAGATCTCCAGATATGGTATAGCTGAAAATGTCTTCTCAATTATTAAATCATTTCTCTCTGATAGGTTTATAAGAGAAGTGGTTGATGGGCAGAAATCAGAAGCCCACAGTATTAATGCTGGAGTCCCTCAAAGGTCCAACCTGGGCCCAACTTTCTACATCAATCATCTCCCAAATCACATCCTAAGATCATTCGTAGACATTTATGTGGACGACATTACCATATAACACATATAAACACCGTAAATGATCAATTTCTCTCTGATTCTTTCTCCTCTGATCTTGAGTACGTGGTACAATAGGGAAAAAACGTATTTGGTTACTTTTAATGCATCTTAAACCAAAGCTTCTATCTTTACATTATCAACATCTGATCCCCATCTGGCATCAATTGAAATGAATGGCTCTCGTCTTAGGGAGGCTCCATGTTTTGACAAGCTTCTGGGCTTGACCTTTACTCCTGATCTGAAATGGAACACATACATAAAATTCATTGCCAAGGTCGCTGAAAAAATGGTTAGGATCCTTCTACTGCTCCATTAAATATCTCACTGATGATAAGTCAGGCATGTCCAAGGATGGAGTATTGTTGCCACATCTGGGCAGGGGCTGCTAGAAAGACTTATCCTGGCTTGACAGAGTTCAAAAATAGGCTTCTTAACCTAGTGGGGGGATGCACTTTTCTCTTTCCTAACCTCTTTTCCACAGAAGAGACGTTACGAGCCTGTCTCTCCTTTAGCGTTATTTCCATGGCACGTGCTCGTCTGAGCTCCAATATATGGTCCATCCCTCGCCAAACTTTAATTAGAAACACTCGTCTAGCTGAAACCATTGTCAATAATTTCCCCCACTCTTTGTCTGTGCCTAAGCCTAAACATAGATTCCATGGACAAAGTTTCTTTCTTAGAACTGCACGCTTGTGGAACTCTCTTCCGTTTGCCTGTTTTTTCAGCATACTGCAATATGGTAGTCTTCAAGTCCAACGTAAACAAATTCTTGATGAACCATTCCTTAAAGTAATCCCATTTACCCAATTTCCACTACTAACGATCACTACGATATTATCTCATTGACTTTTATACACTCAATAACCCTTATCCTCGAGTGGTCTGCGGGCCTTGATAAGTGGTGATTCCTATGTAAAAAAAAAGGGACCAGCGGAACAGAGTTTTACAGGTGGGCAGTTCTATGGAAGAAGCCCTGTTCATGAAATTTGCGTTTAGATTTAGGCACAGGTAGTGTAGGAATCTGCTGATGGTTGTTTAAAGCTCAGACGAGCACTTGTAATGAATATGATAATTAAGCAGTAGCAGGCTCGCAACATGTCTCATTATTATAAATTTTACCATTTAGATGAGTACCACCGATTCCGCCCCAGCCTCCAAAGAAATAAAGAAAATAAACATTAAAGGTGAAAACTATATTTATTACTTATACTTGTCCTTGTTCTGGTATTCTTCTAGTTATGTATACCTAGCAAAATATTGTTGTGTTTTGTGTACGTGCATGTGTCTATGGAGTTAGTTGGCCCTTTTTTATTGTACGTAATACAAAATTCTTGGTTTAATTAATACCAAAAAGGTAATGACATCCAATGTATGAAGACACAAATGCTTTTGCTTATTGTTTCTGTGACACAAGTCGGACATTTGCACAGAACTCACAAAGATTGTGCCGCAAGGTTGTCTGATCTACATGAAGTTCTCCTCGTTGAACGCAGCTATTCGTTATCTCTGTAGGATTGCAGAGTTTTACTCCCGGCGACGTGAGAAGCCAAACCCAAGAGTTGCATACGAAGTCAGGGAAGGTTTTGCACAGAACACACAAAGCGATATCGGTTGTACATGCATAGAAGCAACATAGGATTTTCGGTTCGAGTTTGACACGTCTTTGCTTGGCATAGATGAAGAGTCAGATACGAGAAGATGACGGATGTTGTTGTTTGCTTGTTGTTCTTGTTTGGTCGGTTGTTTTTTTTATATATCATTCATAGCGATTAATGCTGGCATTCGTTTCCCTGATATCTTTCTATTAAAAATTCTTTCTAGGAGTTATCGAGTACTTACGTAAAAGACTACAGGAAGGTTGCCAATGTCCCTAAATAAAAGTGTTTCTGTGGAACGGACTGGATTTGAACTAAGTACAATCAGATTGTCAGTCTGTGCTGTTAATCTCTGAGCCAGCGTCACCTCGTCGGATCCTGATGTTAAATCCGCCTCAATTTTTCAGAGTCGAATTACTGGGTTAACCCTACAATGATGAGAAAGGATTGGGGTGGGGTAAAGATCTTCTAATGAATTATAGTCACATAGTTCTTAGGAATTAAATTTGTTGCGGTTTTAATTGGAAATATGAAATTTGAGTTCTGCACCATGCAAAGATGACTGTCCATCATTTGCCCTCCCCCCATTTAGCCCCCAAAGTCCTCAAGACTTTCACATATTTAAGTTTGAGTTCCGCACCATGCAAAACTGCTAAATACACACAAAAATTTGGACAAATATGGTAAAATAGTCCTAAAAATGGAATGTTTTTATTAGCCCTAAAAGAGCCCCTGGGGCACACCCAAGAGTTCCGGCATTTGTAGTGAGATTTAACAGTAAATCGGGATGGTCAGGACTATTCTCGTTAAGGGCTGACGGGAAAGCGACTTCCTTCCCTATATACTGAATTTCCGGTCATGTTGCGGAATCAAGTTACTTCATTGGTTGAAGTTGTAAAAATCTGGTATTCGAGCTGGGATCAGAGTGTAGAATCTGTTCTGATGCTAAACTAAGTTAATTCTGTCTTTATCAGTGAAGGGGAAACCCTTCTAGACTGAGCCAATTTTAAATTTTTGACTCCTAACCCAAAGTACCCTTTTTTGGGGAGATGAATAACCCTCCACATTAAAAACGACTTTATGTTACATTTTTGCTCTCGTCGGGCAGTAAATAAATAGGTGTTACTACATCGATGCTTTTTGTTTTTCGTCTTCCAAATTATTTTTTAATTAATCTTTTGAAGTCAATCTCTTAGAATTATTTTCTCAAACATTCCTCTACTTTTGGCGATAACTTCAGTTCGGTTCATCGTAGGGTCTCACAACTTAGTCGATACTGTAGTCAAATATAGTCCATATCTTATATGACACTGAGCTTTGACCTTGTAAAAGTAAAATAATTTACAAAAAAAAAAGAAAGAAAAAAAAATGGTTTATCAGCAGACCAATGAAGAGAAAGTTGTTCACCCACGTGCACAAGGGAACTAAAATAGGATTGTTAATCAAGGTGTGGTAGCGAACGGAAACAAAAGGACCATATATATCTATTTAGAGTTAATTTACGGCCATATTTAGGTGTAGTTGTGTGTTTTGCAATAGTTGAAAACGGTTTACGGACAATCTTGAGTTTGCGACAGTTGATAACAGTTACAGTTAAGGGAGGTGCAAGTTGGACACAGTCAAACACAAGACGTACGAGGTACCTTAAATAAGTTTCAATACATTTTTTCGTATGGAATCCCCTTCGAAATAATGTCCTCCAGCTGCAATGCACTTGCTGTGCAGTTCCAACAACTTCTGGAAGGCTTCATGTAAGTCCTCTTGTGTTAGCGTGTACAATGACCCTCGTCACAGCCTCTTTCCTCTCCTCAATTGTCTCATAACGACTGCCTCTAAGGTTTTTCTTGAGCTTAGGGTATAACTAAAAGTCACATGACTGCAGGATCTGAATTGATCAGCTCGGCCATTTCCCTGTTGCCATAAAAACGTCTTTCTTTCTGATCTTCTCTGAGCACGCTTGGGACAAACTTCACATAAATCTTTCGCGTCTTCGGTTCATCGCAAATAATTGTGTGTACAGTTCCCACACTGACATAAAACTTTGCACTTATTGTCTCTACAGACACACGGCGACTATTATCCATGAAATTCTTTATTTTGCTAATAAACTTATGCTCTAACTTCTGTACACCTCCCACACCTCACATTATTCCTCACAGACTCTCTGCCTTTCTTGAATCTCTTATCTCATTCAAACACTGATGCTTCGTTCATGCAAGATGGTCCAAAAGTATTCTGAAGCATTCCATGCGTTTCTGTAGCATTTTTTTCCAAGTTTTTCCCCGATAATTTTATTGCATATCGTTCTTCTAAAGTGTCTTCACGCCCAGATTACATTTTTAAAATTCACCAGCTGTGATAATCAGGTTTTAGTAGGGTGTATTCCAATTCCTGCTGCAACACTTTCTTTGAATCTGAAATCAAAAAAATTGGTCAGTCATTTCCAAAAATGTATAGCAATAACATACTGAATTTTCAAGAGTCTGCGACAATTTAAATGCCTGTAAAAAAAAAATGTCTGGAAACTTATTGAAGGAACCTCGTAAATGTGGACTTTATCATTCAGAGGATCGATCGTGTCATACACACATGCATACACACATACACACATACACACACACACACACACATACATTGCAGCTGATATTTACAGAATGTGTTAGAGTTTTTGCTTTTGTGTTTTGTTTTATTTTATTTTAATACTTGTTAAACCGTGCGCCCGCCTCACCAGTCACTATTTAGAGAGACGTCAACAGAGAAGATGAAGAAGAAAAGCCCAAGGAAATAACGATGGGTTTGGCGTTTCCTGTCGAGTGGGGTAGCACGTGGTTATCATAGAGCATGCACGCGCATGCGTGCACACATGGAGATTCTTTTCATATGTGGATAAATAATTTGGATTATTTGGATTATTGGAACTACTTTTCTCATCTTAGTTGTTATTGTAAGAACGTTTCGGCCGATGTAATCTTCGGACTTTTTCATATGCATATTTTAAAACTTAAGAAACTTTTATGTTGAACCCGGGAATCTATACGGAATTTCAGACTGAAACCTTTATTTAATCAACGAGGACTGCTCTCGTTCTGTCAGCCATAATTGGGTTAACGTGTTAATTATTATTTAAGTCTTAATTATTGCCGTGGCATAATCACATTGAGACAACGGTTCTCATTAGATCACTGAAGTTAAGTGTAGTGGAGTCGGAAAAGGTGAAAGTAGGAACACGACGACTTGGTGAGAATAAGAAGAACATTTATATCAAGCAAGGGTTAATGGTACAGAAAAGGTTAGTAAGTCCGTGGGGAGTCGTCTCGGTACGACATCCGGATAGCTCTCATTGAGCGGTCTAGACTTGCTGATTATATGCCTAATGGAAAAGTCCATCTTAGCGGTTATGAGGGTGTATATGTCCCCACTTTAAGTAATTAAGTAATGTTGGGTGGCCAGAAGTTAATCACGTTAATTAGTAATAATATACGACATAATAACGTTGACACACCGGTTCTCGTGGAATCATCAGAGTTAAGCAACGTTAAGTATGATAAATACGAGGAGTGACATTTTGGAAATATCAGGCACGGTACGTAGGTGGACATCGGAATCTCCATGCAAGAACTGCAAAAAAACAAAAACAAAACTAATGTCATCATCTCCGCTGACGGGGATATACAAACGATTGTGAATTTGATATGGGCCGGCTGTGTATTTGATATTCCCATGAAACTTTCTCCTTTGGAGGAAGCCGGTTCACCCTACCGAGAATGGGTGTCGCTTCGATACTGTAAGGGCAATAAGGATTGAACCGTAAACTTCCACTTAGAACTTGTGTATTCAATGCTTTTATCCGTTGCGTATGTCTCGAGTCTATATGAGAAGAGATTGCTTTTATATGATTCAGCTCGAAATTGCATACACATTCTTTCTACATGTCCGTATATAGATGTACACGCATTAATGTGTGTACATCTGTCTGTTTCCTTTATCCATGTGTGTAAGCTTACGTGTGCACGCGCGTACGCGTCGGTCGGTGCGTATATGAGTCTATCTTCGTTTCAAGTTACCTTTCCGCTCGAAATGTGGTATTTTAATTTCGTAATCGGTTCAGTAAAATCGTTTGGTTTGTTTTCTTTACATTTTCAACGAGAATCCTCCTTTCTGCCTCGGCGTACAGCTCGATACAATTTTTTTTAAAGCATGTTATGTTCCTGTAATTAGAACTCACATTATCCATTCTACACTCTTTATGCAAAACGATACCAAGATATTTGATGATAGGTATATAACCATCTTCCCTCCTTCTTCTTCTCCTCCTCCTCTTCCTCCTCTCCCTCTCTCATCACACTCACGTGAGTAGAGACATATGAGACGACACTGAACGTCGTTATCTATTTTACGGCAAATCGAATCTTTCGGTTCCTTTTTTTTTTTTTTTTTTACTAAGGTTGGTTTTAAATGTGGGGAAAATCTAGCTTACCCCCCCCTCCACACACACGCGCGCGCGCAGACACACACCGATTTTTGATTGGAACGAAAATAAAAATTGTCTCTGTCTAGAAGGATTTTTCCTTCACTAACTGGAGACATACGTTTCTGAATTTTTGAGATGAGGATTGGTTATATGTATTATTATTCATCGGACTACTGTTCTCATCTTGAGTGTGATTTTCACAACGTTTCGGTCGATGTAACCCCCGACCTTCTCCAGGTGTATATTGTCGCACACGGGAATGTTTCTGTCGAACTCGGAAACTCGGATGGAATTTCGAACGGATCCACTTATTTATTTCACAGGGGTAGTATGCTCTTGTTCCGTCAGCCATGACTGGATAGATGTCCTAAGTAATTCACAATTATATTTTTCGGTCGCCAACACTGAGGATTGAACCTCAGCCTATCACTTTTACGATTGAATTTTTCTAAGTACTCTAATCTCTGCGCCGGGGGTCGTTCGAAATCCTGTCCAAATTCCCGAGTTCGACGGAAACATTCCCGAGTTCAACAAGATACACATGAAGAAGGTCGGAGATTACATCGATCGAAACGTTGTAAATATGATACTCAAGATGAAAACAGTAGTCCGATGAATCCAAGTAATGCATAAAAAGATGTGATAGATAGCGAAGGAGATCACAATCTGAGGGGGGGGGGCTTAAAATGAGCGGAACCTAAAAACGGAAGTGGAGAACTCACGTGATTTACACCTGAGAGAGCGAGTCTTTCTGAGAATCGACCCGAACAGACGCGGGAAGTCGTTCCAATGAGCCACATTTATTCTCTGTCTGTCTGTCTGTCTGTCTGTCTGTCTCTCTCTCTCTCTCTCTCTCTCTCTCTCTCTCTCTCTACCAAATTGGTTAAAGGGAAAACTATTCCCAACTCGCATTTAGGTAAAAATACACTTTCGTAAATAATTGAATTCATTCAAAACGTATCGCAAAAACAAAAACAAATAACATGTAAGTAAATCGCGATATATCCAAACAGTCGTGCGGGATGGACGAGCGGTAAGAGTTTAGGCTCCTTACCGTGGGTTGCCGATTTCGAATCTCGCTGGATTCAGCCATTCTAATGAGTCGTAGACGACGAAACACATGTCAGTAGATAATTATATATAAAAAAAACAAAAAAAAAAACAATATGTATGCCGATCCCCATGTGGGGGTACAAAATTTGGTTAAAGGGAAAATTATTCCCAACTCGCATGTAGATAAAAATACACTTTCGTAAATAATTGAATGCATTCAAAACGTATTGCAAAAACATAAACAAACCAAATAACACATATATATATATATATAAAGTAGTAGCGTTCGTATGTGAGTTTGTCTGTGTGTACCCCCCCCCCATAAATATAAAGGCCATATGTGTGTACACTTCTCCTGGTCAAGAAATATTAATGCCCATGATAAGATACTTCTGTCAAAGGAGACATTGTTTTTTATGCGTAATTTCTATATATAGCATTCTTCAAACCATATCTATATTGATTGAGTTACGGTCATTTGCATATCACATTAAATTTAATCTATTTAAATAATTAGCTTGAGATGATATTACTTATTCGACATAATGGTCTCGTTTCAACTTTTTATTTAAAAATATAATTTAAAATTTAATTATTTAGTCTATTTTCATTTCAATTTATATTTGATTTGACTTATTTTATCTGAAATCTGACACCGTTTAATTTTCAAACCAGAAAACCCAAGGGGAATAACTAATAGTTTAATTATTTATTATTTTTATTTTTGATTCGGAGGAAAAAATTTTTCGCTTATTCTTAATTTTTAAGTAACCTTTTTTATTTGTTACTAGACTACCCGTGACCCGTTAGGTCAGTCTGTTATATTAGCTATGGAATTAATGTATGAGCGTGACACTTTTGACGTAAAGAAAATAGGGTTTGTGACATAACAGAAACATTTCTATGAAAGTATATTAAAATGAAAAAAGAATATAGATAGATTTCTATGAGTCGTTCTGTTTATAATTGTTTATTTTTGAAAAAAAAAAAACTTACAGCCATTGAATTATAAGTGTTTTGCCATACTTATAGGTAAATATGCACTGAACAGATACCATAATACTTAAAGCTAAATTCAAATCTTTTAATTAAAACGCGAAAAAAAAAAACAATTGGGACGCTGAAAACGTATACAGTAAAACAATAGTTTTATTATCGCGTAAATCGCCGTTTTAAAATGCTCTTATGGTTGTCAACAGGGTTAAAGTAGATTTATTTGTAAGAAAATTGCGTTATAATTACTTTAACGTAATACGGAAATGGACGATGTAAGAAAAAAAGCAGAGAGTTCAACAATTGTTTATTTGGATAATTTAAACGCGAAAAAAAAACATTGGGACGCTGAAAACGTACACACAGTAAAACAGTACGTTTTATTGTCGCATTGATTATTTAGTATAATATATATCATATATATGAAACAGGTCGATGATTAAACGTATTATTTGTAATCACGTTTTGCGTTTGCTTTCCATATATTGAAGTTTTTTATTCAATAAGTTTAAGATATTCGCTTTTCTAAGGACGTCCGTTTGTTCGAACGAAACCGGTCCAGCGATTTGTGTTTATTTGTTTTCACTGTTATGGGTTTATGTTTATGTACTCATATGCAACCGGAAGTCGTAAACCGGATGTTGAGTTACAACACCCGTTACAATGCCATTAGAGTTTTATAATTATATAGATTGTTGTGTTATCCGTTTCATACAGTGTATTTAGTAGTTTTATTTGGTCGTGTAAACTATAAGTACGCCGATATAATTCAGAAGTTGTTTTTGAAAAACTTCTCCAGAATACACCATGAGGGTTAGAGAAAAATAATTAAAACTAATATCCTCATTTACTTGCATCCTCACGGGGGCAGAGTTAGTCAGACACAGGGCCAATTTTCCATGTGAGCAAAATTCATCATCCCATATATTATCTGCTCCTTTTTGTTTGTTTATAAAATTTAATCGGTGTTGCCCAGGATTTATTATAATAATTATACCATAGCAAGCGTGTTTAATTGCCTGCGAAATAAATTTTCTTTAAACTTTATTTAATATCTTGAATTAAAAATGGCCACTATTTACGACGTGACCCAGCGTCGTTTAACCCCTAAAAAAAAATGAAGACCTACTTTGGGGGGGGGGGCCTAATACGTTTAAACAGCCTTTATAAATAATATGGACGAAGAAATTTTGAAAAACAAGAAAATTAGCATTTTAGTGTGGGGATCACTTTTTTATATAAATTTAACGAAAATGAGCACCCACTTTTTGGCCACAAAGCGTTCAACGAGATATGTCATCTGTAGCATTTTTTCAAGTTTGGCGATCGAGGGGGAGGTGACAAAACATGGCAAATACAATTTTTTTTTGGGGGGTGGCGTGGGGGCTGGAATTACATTTGAAACATAAAATAACGATAAATTTAATTATTTTATATGAGACCATTCTGTACTTTCACCTAGCAATTTTATAAACAAAACGAACCCTAAAATATGACAAATTCAATGGGGGGGGGGATTACATTAGAAATATAAAATGACAAAAAATTTCATTTAATTGTTTCTTTAATTAATTTTTGGTAGATTTTTTCTTTTTTCGATCGCAGTGGCATTTGCAGCTATTTTTAATGAAACAAAAGTTGTAATGATTTATTTTTAATTATTTTTGTTGTTGTTGTTGTTGTTGGGTTTTTTTTTTCCAGTGCTCAATATCCGGAGAATAGTTTCTTCTCTTTGTAGCCCTTCTGCCGAAATATCTGGTGGAAAGGGTGCCACATACCTCTTCTTTTTTGGGGGCCAATTAAATTTGCATGTTTTCATCCGTTCTTTTATTTTTGTTGTGGGGGTATCCACGTTGCCCATGATGAAAATGATTAGTATACAGGTGTGCTTCAAACGGAACTTCATGTCAACCCATGCTAATATATATATATATATATATATATATATATATATATATATATATATATATATATGTGTGTGTGTGTATATATATATATATATACTTAATTTACTCACATAAAATTAATATACGAAAGTATAAATTTATACGTAAACTTTAAGTATTTACTTCAAAAGTGCTCAATGCGTAGGTAGAACTAGTTACGTATATTGGAGTAGCGTTATCTTTTAAGTAGGGTTCATATGTGTTTTTATCTAAATTTAACGTGACGTCCAGGAAGTTTGTTATTTTTATGTTAGCTGATACGTCTGCTTTTTTTTTTCATTTACTTGCGTATTATTTTCTTAAAGTTATCTCCCTTGATTTTGTTGGAGTTTTTTTTATTATAGCTAGTCCGTCATCTCTATATAGGCCGATATCCGTAGTATCAAATATGCTTGTGAGGGTATATAGAATGAATAATCCCACAAGATCTGATGCATCTGCAGAATCCCTGGCGCCCATCGCCACTAACCTAGATTTAAAACAGATCAAGAAGCTAGATATCCAGGCTAAATAGAGCACACACAAAGGAACAGGTTAACCAGAGGTCAAATAGGTCTTTGTCTGATAAGTGCATGCTCATTGGCTGATAGGAAGGACGCGGTGAATACTAGAAAGTTTATTGGCTAACTAAAATCTCAATAGAATATGCGTATATAAAAACGACAAACAACCACAAAATTCGCGCATAAGCCTGAAGAGTCCTAGAGTGGATGAAACACGGAATATTCAGTGTAGCTTAATCGCCATATATATTTTATAACTTACTATATATGTATATATATATATAATATATATATATATATATATATATATATATATATATATATATATATATATATATATATATACATATATATATGTAGATGTGGACTTTAGCATATCGATGTTCGATGGTTTCATGCGCATACAGTGCAACTGATATTTGCAGAATCAGTGGAGTTACTGGGTTTTTGTGTGTGTTTTTTGTTTTATTGTTTTTATACTTGTGAATCCATGCGCTCTTCCCTTTCAACAGTCGCTAATGTGAGAAACAATGATGTTGCCAGAAGAGAAGACAGAAAAGAATAAGACTATGGAAACATCGTTAGGGTCGGTATTTGCTGTTGACTGTGCTTATCACAAAGTATATACACGGATATGGGAATTCTTTTATATGTTACGGATTCTTTTAGATATGAGTCGATAAATTGCATTATTTGGATTATTTAAACTACTATTCTCGTCTTGATTGTTATTTTAAAAACGTTTTGACCTATGGAGTATATCTATCTATCTATCTATCTATCTATCTATCTATCTATCTATCTATCTTTGTTCTATTTAAGTAAAATTAAAAATGAAAAAAAAAAAAAACAGCATCCACGAAGGTTTTTTTTTTTTTTTTATCAAAAGCCGAGTTTAAAAGCGCGAACAATTACGACCGCCTTGGTTACAATAGAAAATTCATGTGTGTATAATATTTATACGATAAGAGTCTACAATAGATGCAGTGTAGTACGAGAACAGATACTATACTTTGCCCATAGAAAATCTTTTAATTATTTAACGCATTCATTGCATACATTTTATTTCTTCTATGGGGTCACGATTTAAGAAGGCCAAGAACTATTCGAGGCAAAGAATAAATGAGATAGAAATGATTGCCGATCGAAAGATAAGAACCGGTATGAAAGTACTAACATGGATCAATAGTATGAACAACATTTGATTATTTAGGAGTGTTTTTTGGCAAGAATTAGTTTATGTTCAATTTAGAGATGACCAAGTTGTAATCAGTGGGGATGCACTACAGATTGGAAGCCGTTGCAAAGAACATTTGTCCATGTAAATTTCACCTGGCACTCAGAGGGAGAAAGAATATGCTTTTTTTCCATTGAGTTAGGAACCCGATACCCATAGTTAGGTTTCAGTTTCATACCTTGACTATGTGCATAATTGAACGCAACGGCAACGATATGATTTGAAATCGTCATAGCGAAATGTATAGGTCGTCAGTGGAAGGTTCCATATGTCTATAAGATATATGGGTAATCTTTGTTCATGTGTTTTTGATGGAAATCGACCCAGACACTGTAAGAAGTCAGTGTATGCAAGAATGAAATAAAATTATCGGAAAGACACGTGATGCCTATAAGCCTTGGTTTTGAAAAGAACTATGTAACGTAGTTGCTACATGTCAACACGGGGGACCCGCACGTTGTATGCAGACAGTCGCAAGGAAACAAAAACAAAGAAAAAATTCGACTCTCTTTTCTTTCAGCTGAAACAACGAACATTTATTTACAGGTGCTTCCAGAATAACGCCTTGTCTCTTATTCAAATGTCTTCTCGTACTTCAATGTGCTTAACAAGAGTCGGCCGCGTCGACCACGTGGTGCTCTGGTACTTTGTCTGGCTCTGTTTAGGTTAAGTCTGTTCCTGTCGCTCGGGGATCACGTGTGAAACACGTCCATTTCCGTTCTTCTCGGATCACGATTTTCTTTTTTTATATAATCTTATTCTTTCCTTCTTCCTTGCTGTGATATCCTTTCGCACACGGCTCGGTCATTTGCATACATTGGCTGTCATACAGTTGTATTACAATGAGGCATCAATAAAGCGATTTCATGGCGATCACTAGACTAACGAGTCAAACGAACTGGAACAAAGGAAACAGGGAATAAATCAGACAATTCTGAAGAACACATGCCACAATAGTATTTATAGAAAAAACTGAGACCAGCAACATCACATCTGTGAAAAATAGAAAGAGGTGGCAAAGAAGAAGAAATCATGAAGCCAATCAAATCACAGAAGTTGCAAATGGAACAGATGCTCAAGTTTTATACCGCGGAATACGGACAGAGCTTTAATTACTTTTAAAATGTAATATCTACGTATTTATAAAAATGAGAATGTGTGTATGTGTGAGGACACCCTCAACCTATATACTCAACAAATTTTTGATCTACACACTTGAAATTTGATATAAAGGGTATTCACACATTTGGAAAACTTTTTTATCGGTTTTCATCCGGAAAAAATGGCTGCTAGGGGGTCAAAATGACAAAAAATGGTACTTGGGAGGGTCATCGAATTCTTATCTGTTTGTCAACTGTTTCATGCACGAATCGTTCACATGACAGCTTCCTTATATTAAGAATATATAATTTTGAAAACACTTTTTAAAGATCATGGCGAGCTGGCCTAATGGTTATCGTACTTATGGTTATGTCTCTAGGTTTTGGTTTCGATCTCAGCTCGAGTATTTTTTTTTTTACCTAAAAAAGTGAACTGTTTAGAAAAATAAAACATAACATTCACATGCACATATCTAGTTTCTTTCCGTTTTTTTTTTGTTTTTTTTTTTACTTCATTTTTTTTTTAAGGAATTTAACGTTATGTTTAATATCGGGCGATGCCGGATACATCTGCTAGTTATTAATATAATCCAAGTTCCGTCTCTTTAATAACTCTTAACATCTTCTGAACATCATATTAAAAGGTAATGGAAGGTCTAAATGGAATTTTATAAATGCGTTGTAATTTGACTTTCAGGGGCTCGATTTTAGCCCCAAGCCACACTTTTCTATTTTCCAATAAAACATCGTCATCATCAAAGGTTAAAAAAAGCTTTCGCAGTCCGGATTTAGCTCGCGAACCTTGACTTGCCCATGCATGGAGTACATATTGAAAAAGTGAAAAATGTCAGACAGATAAGAATCCGTTTACTTTCTGTTATAGCCAGGCCTTCCGTCTTCGCAAGAAGACGGAGTTCGTGGCCTTCGGGCCAAGATCAAAGTGTAGTATCTGTTCCGGCAGATACTACACTTAAGATAATTTGTACCAGTCAATGGAGGGGAAACCCTCTATACTGGGACAATTATTATTTTTGGTAACCAGAGTGACCCCTTTTAGGGGAGCTGGTTTTTACCTCACATTAAAAACGGCCTTGTGCCTAATTTGCTCAGTGGGGGAGCAAATAAACACCATCTGTTCCGGCAGATACTGCACTTAAGATAATTAGTACCAGTTAATGGAGGGGAAACCCTCTATACTGGGACAATTATTATTTTTGGTAACCAGAGTGACCCCTTTTAGGGGAGCTGGTTTTTACCTCACATTAAAAACGGCCTTGTGCCTAATTTGCTCAGTGGGGGAGCAAATAAATACCATCTGTTCCGGCAGATACTGCAAGCTATGACTAGCTATGACTAGCAAAGACCAGATGTGGGGGCAACCCCACATGTCTGACCTTTAACCAGCTCCCATTTCCCACCTCTCGGGAGCTGGTCCCCTTTTCCCCTTCCCCCTCCCTTCACTCCTCACATTAAAAATCGGCCTTGTGCCTAATTTGCTCGGTGGGGGAGCAAATAAATACCATCTGTTCCGGCAGATACTGCAAGCTATGACTAGCTATGACTAGCAAAGACCAGATGTGGGGGCAACCCCACATGTCTGACCTTTAACCAGCTCCCATTTCCCACCTCTCGGGAGCTGGTCCCCTTTTTCCCTTCCCCCTCCCTTCACTCCTCACATTAAAAATTGGCCTTGTGCCTAATTTGCTCGGTGGGGGAGCAAATAAATACCATCTGTTCCGGCAGATGCTGCACTTAAGATAATTTGTACCAGTCAATGGAGGGGAAACCCTCTATACTGGGACAATTATTATTTTTGGTAACCAGAGTGCCCCCTTTTTGCCTACTTTTAGGGGAGCTGGTTTTTACCTCACATTAAAAACGGCCTTGTGCCTAATTTGCTCAGTGGGGGAGCAAATAAATACCATCTGTTCCGGCAGATACTGCAAGCTATGACTAGCTATGACTAGCAAAGACCAGATGTGGGGGCAACCCCACATGCCTGACCTTTAACCAGCTCCCATTTCCCACCTCCCGGGAGCTGGTCCCCTTTTTCCCTTCCCCCTCCCTTCACTCCTCACATTAAAAATTGGCCTTGTGCCTAATTTGCTCGGTGGGGGAGCAAATAAATACCATCTGTTCCGGCAGATACTGCACTTAAGATGATTTGTACCAGTCAATGGAGGGGAAACCCTCTATACTGGGACAATTATTATTTTTGGTAACCAGAGTGCCCCCTTTTTGCCTACTTTTAGGGGAGCTGGTTTTTACCTCACATTAAAAACGGCCTTGTGCCTAATTTGCTCTGTGGGGGAGCAAATAAATATCATCTGTTACGGCAGATGCTGCACTTAAGATGGTTTGTGCCGGTCAGTGGAGGGGAAACTCTCTATACTGGGACAATTATTATTTTTGGTAACCAGAGTGCCCCCTTTTTGCCTACTTTTAGGGGAGCTGGTTTTTACCTCACATTAAAAACGGCCTTGTGCCTAATTTGCTCAGTGGGGGAGCAAATAAATACCATCTGTTCCGATACTGCAAGCAAAGACCATATGTGGGGGTAACCCCACATATCAGACCTTGGTCAATGTAGGAGGCAACCCTTCATACCAACAGTTACTATCCAGCTCCCATTTCCCACCTCTCAGGATCTGGTCCCCCCTTTCCCTCCCCCTTCCTCAATCTCCACATTAAAAAACGGCCTTGTGCCTAATTTGCTCAGTGGGGAAGCAAATAAATACATACTTTCTGTTATAGCCACAGCTAAGCTCTTTATTTTTGCAGAATGAGTTCAAACTCTCTCTCTCTCTCTCTCTCTCTATATATATATATATATATATATATATATATATATATATATATATATATATATATATATATTACTTGTTGTCCCGTGCACTCACCATTGAGCTGCAATCTAATAGTGTCTTTTAATTGGCCCGTTTCGATTGTCTGTTTGTAGTTTGCTTCCGTTTTTGTGTGCATGCGTATTTTATAGACAGAAATAGCATTAGCGTGTGATGGAATTAGAGAGGATAGCCGGTGAGGAAACATGTGTAATGGTGAGGGGTAGATGACTAAGAAGACGGGGGAAAGGGGGGCACAGGCTGGTAATGATGGAGAGGTTGAGGAAATCTAAATCCGTTTCTAATTCTGTTAATTGATAATAGCAATCAGTCCGGGCGTCATTTCTCTTCGATGGATTCCATCATTTCGTTACGATGAATTCGGGATGGGAACTTGTGAAAGAGTTAGTAAGGAAAGGGGAAAAAGAAAGAAGTAAAAATAGATTGAGCAAACAAGAATTATATATATATATATATATATATATATATATATATATATATATATATATATATATATATATATATATATTTGCGGGCTAGTGTTTTTCTTCTTGACAGGAATTAACCTTTAGATGGAAGTGAATTTCGATACTTACGAAGCCGTGTAAGTAGGCTGATATAATCAGTGGTCATGAAAGTATTCTACAAACAGGAATTATACGTGTATGCTAATTATTATACAAAATAGATGGGATAAATAAGCTTATCATATTATTTCGGTCCCAATAATTGTAACAACAAATGTTTGGCATAGGATCGTTTCTAAATAGATTTGGAATATTTTATTTCGTATGATACTTTGATGATTCCAAAAAGTCACTCTATCAGCGCTCCTCAAGAGGCTAAAAGTAAATTAAAAAAACTTGAAAAAAAAAACACCCACAAAGTTTGTACATTTTTGATCGGCGTAACCCCGGCTGAATAATATCTAAAATTAAGGAAAACTCATTCATTCTTTAAGGGTCAACTAAGTTTCGTCAGAAATTCGTTCTTACCATGAGGAGCTTGGGGTTGGGCGGTAGCAGCAGCAGCAGCAACAACAACAACAGCAGCAACAACAACAGCAAAAACAACAACTACAACAACAACATTACTGATTGATTATAGAGCATTTGGAAGGGATTTGTACCTTAGATCAACCTACACACTTTCTTTTAAAATGGCGACTTTTTATAGGTTTTCCGTTATGCTGATTGAGAAAATCTGATTTATATTTGTCGGTTACAAGTACTTTTCCATATATAAAGCCTGTATTATGCACTTTATATCACTGGCCACCAGATTAGTACGCATGGCCGAGGATCAAATTAAATTATATCCGACCTACACTGCCATCTCCTAACTTCTTTGTTGGTTCATAGTATTTGTGCGTGGGGATCTTGACAGCGATTATCAAGGTTAAATTTGTGGCAAATATTTTGACAGTCACGCACATTACTAAAATGGGTTATCTATTCTGAAAGCCGTTTTTAACATAGGAATGTTGCTGGTGATCATTCCAAAAGCCATTTTTAACACTAGAGGGTTGAGGGTGTCTGTTCCAAAAACCTTTTTTAACATGAGGAGGTTGGATATTGGGCAACAACAACAACAACAACAATCGTACTTTATATTTTTCTACGAGAGAAGCGGTGCATGCTTCCACTGGGCAACGCTGGTTAGCGGGTCCTTCTAGTTTAGAAATGAAATATCGACTCCTCGATAAATCTATGGGAAGAGGTGAAAGTCAGAGGGTGCAAGGTCAGGAGAGTAGGGAGGATGGGGAAGGATTTCATAACCACACGCTCGTGCTTCTGATCTGGCGACATGCGAGTTGTGGACTGGAGCGTTGTCCTACAAGAGGCGGGTACCTTTGCTGATCGTGTCCCACCTCTTCATTTTTATAGCTTCCCTTAATTTCCTGAAAAGTGAAGCATAATAGGCTCCTGTAATTGTTGTACCCTTTGCCAGGAAATCTGTCATCACTACTCCGTCCTGGTCCCAGAAGACTGTGAGCATTACCTTGCCAGCGGAGGGCTGCATCCTTGTCTTCTTTGGAGGTGGTGAGTCCAAGTGTTTCCACTGCATTGACTGGGCTTTGATCTCTGGATCATAGTGATGGACCCAGGTTTCATCCTGTGTAATCAGTCTTTTGAAAAACTTTGACTCATCTTCTTGGCACATCTCCAAATTCATCCTCGAGCACTCGACGCGTTCTCGCTTCTGGAATGGTGTGAGCAATCTGGGAATCCATCTGGCATACACCTTATGCAAATGGTCATGAATGATAGTTTCCACAGACCCTGTACTAATCTTGACATCTTGGGCTATTTGGCGAATAGTAATGTGCCGATCTTCCAAAATGGCAGCCTCAACTTGACGGACAGATGCCTCATCAATGGCAGAAGGGGTGGGGGGGCGACCAGGTCTGGGAGCTGTTTCCACAGACTTCCGGCCATGTTTGAATTCACGATGCCAGCGTTTTACAATGCCATATGATGGGGCATTATCACCATAAGTTTCTTTCATTTCATCAAAAGTCTTCTGTGATGTGCGTCCTTTCAAATACAAAAATCGGATCACTGCTCGACATTCAACAGGCTCCATTTCACACCTGACTCCGTTCAAACACCTGTAAAACAGACACCACAATTAGTTCAGAGCTGTAATTTGCCACATAACCTGTAGAGATATCAATCATTGCTCATGCAAAATTTCAGCTAGATCAGACAACTGGAAGTGGATCAAGGGCATTATTTATTGCACACCCCTCGTAACCTCTTAGCTGATGCGTCCATCGCGAAACCGGAAGTCGCGAGCGTTCGAATTAAAAGTAGTCAATTATATATATATATATATATATATATATATATATATATATATATATATATATACTAGCAGTTCATCCCGGCTTTGCTCGGGCCCTATATACTGTCCATAACTTGCCCTACGTGTGAATACACTTTATGTAAGATTTCAAATGTTTAGACCAAAATTTGTCTGAATACCTTTGTAGAGACTGCAGAGGGAGATTTTTTTTTAACTTTGACCCAAATGTTGATCCGTTAATATTTTTTATTTTGGTCTCAAATCAAAATAGAAAGTTTTACCCATGTCCAAGTTACCTACATCTAAAATTTCAAGTCTTTAGACCGAAAGTTGGCAGAGGAATTTGGTAGAATCTGCAAAGGTCAACTCTTTCAATTTTGAAATTTTGGTAGCTAAATTTTCGCCCCAAAACTGATTAAAATGCTTGCCACATGTTTGAATACCCGTTATGGATAAATTTCAAATGTTTAGACGCAAAATTGGCTGAGTAGTTTGCTAGACATTGCAATGGTCAAATGTTTTGAACTAGACCCCTTGGTAGCTCAAATTTTCGACCCAAACCGATTAAAAAGCTTGCCCTATCTCTGAATACCCTTTATGTAAAATTTCAAATGTTTACACCAGAAGTTGGCTGAGTAATTTGGTAGAGACCGCATAGGTCAATTTTTTTTAAACTTTGACCCTAATTTTGACCCCTTAACATTTATTTTTGGAGACTCCAATCAAATTAAAAGTTTGATCTATGTCCAAGTAACCTACATTTAATTTCAAATGTTTAGATCCAAAATTGGCGGAGGAGTGACGTAATTTTAAATTAAAGCTAGACAATCGAAAGGAGAGGATGACTTTCAAAAATATCGGCGAAAAAGGCGACACCTCCTGTAGAAAAGTGCCCAGCTGAAGGTGAAGATATTAATGTTTTTAGCCAATTTTTCGATATTTGTCGTCTGAAGGACCTTCAAAACGATACTGATCTTGATAAGATCCGTCGCCCCTGTCGAAAGTTTTAGGTAGACATGCAAGCATACATACATACATACATAATACATGTATATATTTATACATTGGTAACTAAAAATTTTCGACCTAAACCGTTTAAACAGTTTGCCCTATCTCTGAATACGCTTTATGTCAAACTTCAAATGTTTAGACCAGAAATTGTCTGAGTAATTTGGTAGAGACCGCAGAGGTCAATTTTTTTTAAACTTTGACCCCTATTATGACCCCTTAACATTTATTGTTTTGGGCTCAATCTAGTTATTAAGTTAGACCCATGTCCAAGGAACCTATATCTAAAATTTCAAGTGTTTATACCCAAAATTGTCGGAGGAGTCGAAACCAAAACGTTTAGCTTACGATTTACTTTTACCTTTGACGGTTATGCCTGAGCTATGAAGACATGTTTGCCACAAGGCTAAAAATTAGAACATAGACCAATAGATATTACGTTACGGATGTATATTCATAATACCGTCGTTCGACCTTCACCTAGCAAATTCCATTTTTTTTTTTTAAATTTTCACACCTCTGCACCGATTTTCCTCGGCTAAAACCCAAATATAAAGTTTGCATGGGTTCGAATACCCTATATATTAAGTTTCATGTCTGTAGAGAAAAAACTGGCAGAGGAATTTAGTAAGGAATTTTTTTAAACAAATATATATATATATATATATATATATATATATATATATATATACGTATACATAAACATATATAGGAAGAGGTTTTTATGCAAATATTATGCAAGTATAAATCATGTAGAATATCTGCATGAATATAATTACGGGTAATGGTTTACTAAAAATGATCATGCCATCAAAAAAAAAAAACGAAAAAAAAAAAGCAAATAGGGAATTAATTAAAATGAATGTTTAAAAGAATATGCAAATTAGCTAGATATTTTGCAGATGAATGCAATTAATTCCACGAGCCACATATAACAAAGTCGACTTTATATATATATGTGTGTGTGTGTGTGTGTGTGTGTGTGTGTGTGTGTGCACGCGTGTAAAGAGAAAGGGAGAGGCCGAATTAGATAGAAATAAGAATAAATAAATAAAAATTCATAAAGTCGAAAGGGAAGGAGAGAAAGGGGGAAAACGAAGAGGAAAAAAGGGGAATGGCAGAGAAGTAGAAATAAATAAAAAGAATATAGAATAGGAATAAAATGTTAACTCAAGAAGAAGAAGAAGAAGAAGAAATGGCCATCGGAAAAGAGTGAGAGAGAGCGTGAAAAATATCCAATAATACGGTTAGTTAGGTAGTTGGAATTGACTTAGAAGGGGAACAAGAGAAAGGCTTTGGATATTTCTTAAAGCTGGTCTTTGAACTATAGTTATCTTGGAAAGATAATTTAGAGCAAGAAGAATAATGGAACTGTCGGTCTGATGCTTCTAATTCAAAACTGTCTTCGAATCAAGGATGTAAGAAGATTCTCAGACATTACTCGACATACAGTTTCGAAAGTGGTTGTACTGGTAATCTAATGACAATTAGACGAATTAGAATGAAGATACTAGTTAAGTATTTTCAAGTTCATTGTATTGG
>NC_136496.1:90784217-90809217 GCF_053919585.1 Euprymna scolopes
CTATTTTTACCCTTTCCCGCTTGTCCACATCCTTCGCCTTCGTCCAGTTTTCACTTTTACACAGCTCGTTCCTCTCTCTTGTTCCTAATGATAATTTAAGTCATTCACCTTTCTTTTAGAAAACAGATAACATCGTAGAAAAACCGCCCCCCTCCCCTCAAACGAAACCTGGCCCAGTTACCGTCCCCCAACCCAAAGAATAAATAATCAGTTTTAAATTATAGATATTATTCATCCAGGGCAACGCCAATCAAGAGTATATAAACTTTGTGGGTGTTTGTTTAGCAGTTCTTTTTTACTTTTAGCTGAACGAGCAAACACACAGACAACTGTCTTTCTAGAATAGATCGAATCCCTTATGCAGCCATATATATATATATATATATATATATATATATATATATATATATATATATATATATATATATATATATATATACCACTTGCAAAATACCGGATGTGCTTCGATCCATGGCGAAAGAATAACATCGCCGCTGTTTCCTGTTTGAACAGGGTAGGGGGAGAAAGAGAGGAAAAAAGCTAACAAGGGGGAAAAATGGAAATGAATAGGCGATCGCAAGGGAAACATTCTCTTACCCCCTCCCCCCCCCCCGACCATTTTTGTTTGGTCTGGCCTTCAATAACCCTCCCCTACCCTATCCCTCCACTCACCGCCGCCGCTGTTCATGCGGCTTCTTCTACCCTCACAACTTCTTTGCTTTTATTTATTTTTTCTAACGTCCGAAGGTCAACGTACTTTCTTTTTTACTTTTTTTTTTGTTTAGCTGTTGATGGTGCAACCAGCTCAAAACAAAGCTACTCTTTCCCTTGCATAGCGAGACATGACTGTGTCATTGTGACTATAAATAATAAGGCTTGCACACACACACATACGCGCACGGACACACACACATACGCGCACACACACACACACACATACGCGCACGGGCACACACACATACGCGCACGGACACACACGCAGCAGCACGCACACATGCACACACGCGCACGCACACACACACACACACACACATACGCGCACGGACACACACGCACACACACGCACACTCACACACACACACACACTCGATTAATACTCCCTGTTCAGCTGCTAGCGCGGGAAATCTATAGCAAAGCAAACGTTGCGCAAACCTTAACACCATTGCTCTTGATCCAGCATTACTTGAGTCTAGTGATAAGGAGAAATCCAGTATGACAAGAAGCAACGCTGGAATGAGCAGAGAAAGATTAGTTCTATTTCAGTTACTTTCCAGTTGCGCAACTAAGGCTTGTGATTATAGTCTACTCCACTATTATATATATATATATATATATATATATATATATATATATATATATATATATATATATATATATAATAGAGAAAGGTAGTTTGCCTGAAACATTGCTGGTAAATAGATCTGAAAGAGTATTAAAAAAACATTGCTAGAACCTTTTTATACTCTCACATCTATCTATCTATTTTTCTATCTCCCCCCCTCTCTCTCTACCTCTCTCTCTCTCTCTCTCTAACATACTTATATGTGTATGTACGTGTATGTGTGTGTGTGTGTGTGTGTGTGTGTGTGTGTGTGTGTGTGTGCGTGCATGCGTTTATGGGGAAATATGCTTTTTTTTTAATTATACTTCACTCTTTATTTAATTTGGAAATTTTATTCTGCAAATATTGACATGTTGGAAGAAATAAATAGTAAATGAAGAAAGTCTTAGAATTGAGAATATTTTGTCACTCTTAAGTCATCATATCTTATCGCAATAGAAATTAACCCATCGCATGGCGGTGCTGTTTGCCTCCTTAAGGTCTTCGTTTGAGCAATGAGGACCCAATCGGCAGTTTTCCCTAAGGTGGTGCATCGTTTGTACCTCTCCACATGGACATAAAGTGAGGTGTCTAGACCGCACTTGTGGAGATTGTCTTTTATTTTGCCTACTTTGGCTATGTATCTATTTAGAGTCACCCAGTTTTTTCTACCAAGGTTTGAACCCTGGGGGACTGTTTCTTTTGAGTCTGGTAGGGCTTCATTTTTATTCCTGCTGTTATAGTCTCGCCATCGTTCAATCCTATAGGAGGCAGCTTGCCTGGGATCGATTTCATTTACATTGATGAAGCTACTGCGAGATTTTAGTCTTTGTCTACTGATTGGTGGCCAAACAGTGAGTTTAAGTATTTTAAGGTAAACATCTGATGAGTACGTGACCAAAAGGCTTGTTAGTCGCAATACGAAACAATATTGCAATGGATAACTTTTTGAAAAGTAATAAATGATATTTGATATTTGAAACTTGGAAAATTATTCTATTACACTATGTTTTAGAACCCAATGAAAAGGCATTCATTGAGCTTGATTTTTTTGGGAAATTTATATTAAAAATTTTTATTATAAAAAGACTCTATTCACTGGACAGATTTTTTTTTATCCATTATGATTGGTATAGACTGAATAGGTTTAAAGTAAATTATATATATATATATATATATATATATATATATATATATATATATATATATATATATATATATATATATACTAGCAAAAGTACCCGTCGTTGACTGGGTTCAAAAACAGCCTACAGAAAATGGACTCTGATTTATGAAAGTATGATAGGTTATGAAAAGGAAGGGTTGTAAAAAGATAGCTTCGAATTTGGGGGTATCAAAACCAAAGCAAAATATGATGAAAGTAAAAATAAAATAGATAAACCCCATAATTTATTATACTATACCTGTTCACACTGAAACACTTATCACAATATTCTGTGGATCTATATTAAAAAACCTTGTTAAACTTTATGACATATTTCCATTCTATGGAGGTCAGACGCGAACGAACACCCCATAATTTTATTATACAATATTTCTTCAAACAGAAACATAATTATCAAAGTATACTTACGCAGATATATATGAAAAGCCTTTATTAACGTTTTTGCCTATTTCCATTCTATGGAGGCCAAGCGCGAACGCAGACCCCACAATTTTATTATATCATCCCAATTTAAGTTAAAACATACTTATCAAAGTATTCTTATGTACATCTATATAAAAACCACTTGTAAACGTTTTTTTTTTTTTTTAATTTTTTAATTTTTTATTTCCACAATTTTAATGAACAACCGTTCTGCCAGATCAAACATACCCATTCCTGTGTCTCGATACATCTTCTATCATTATATGTAATCAATTTTTTTAAAATAGTCAACCATATAGGAGCCTATTCGTGCAGTCAACCAGCTGGCCAAGCATTTTGGTTAGGGCTGTCTCTCAGATAAGGACGAAACACCGAACAAGTGTTCCACAGAAATAGCAAGAAAGAGCCGGCAGAAATATACCGAGACCTTTCAACAGATGAACCTTAAAGAATGGGACCAACATCAGCGTGCAAAGTATTTTTTGGAGGAACTCTCTCAGGAATACATAGATAAAGAAGGTTCCTTGGACTGGCTCAAAAGGGGAGCCCTCCACAACGATCAGGAAAGGGTCATAATGGCTGCCCAAGACCAGGGATTGATGACCAATGCATTCAAGAAGATGGCAGGGATCAGTAATGACAATAAATGCAGGTTCTGCCATACAGAATTGGAAAGTGTTGGTCATCTGATATCACGGTGCAAAGTTCTTCTAGGGGACGGCTACTATGCAGCGAGATATGATGGAGTATGCAAGTACCTCCACTGGACCATCTGTAAAAACTTAAACATCCAGTGTAGTAGCAAGTCCTGGGAACATCAACCTGAAAGAACAGTTGGAAATGACTTATATACCATACATCACGACCATGTAATCCCTACAGCCACCTACCTTGAAAATGCTGTTGTGAAACCTGACATAGTTATCTGAAATAAGTCAGAGAGAGTTGCAACCTTGATTGAAGTGAGTGTTCCTAATGATGGCGGTCTGAACAGAGCTGACAGAGAGAAACAGACCAAATATCAAGGTCTCATGTATGATATGAAAAGAAACTGGAATCTTAAGGAGATATCAATCATACCAGTTATTATAGGTGCCACAGGGTTTATGAAGAAGAACCTGAAGTCCTACCTAACTAATATTCCTGGTGAACCAAGTGCATAAGAGATCCAGACAATTACACTTAAGGGAACAGCGAGGATACTAAAAAGAACTCTCGGTTGGTTTCAATGAAAAGCGGGACAATGTTGGCAGACACACACACACACACACACACACAGAGCTTTGTTGGCACACACACACACACACACACACACACACACAGAGCTTTATATTATAGATATCTGTAGGACTATCCATTTATTTTGTGCTTCCTTTTTAAAATTAAATATGTTTTTAACTCTTTTTCAAAGTGTATTTTAACCTATTTTATTAAGTACTTGTTTTATTTCTTGTACTGGATGCGAAAAAAAAGTAAAGCGTAAAACGAAAAATAAACATCAACAACAAAAATAAACTTCATATATATAACACATACACAACTCTCTCTCTCTCTCTATATATATATATATATATATATATATGTATATATATATATATATATATATATATGTATATATATATATATATATATATATATATATATATATATATATATATATATATATATATATATATATATTATTGGCAGCAAGTCATTATTCAAGCACATCTGATTGAACAGGACAGAGTTATTGTTTTTATATATTTTTTATAAATACACCGGGCCTCAAAGAAAAAGAAAAAGAAAACAACAACAACAACAACAACAACCGCCCCTGATGATAATCGGACGCACGGATAGAAAGCGCTTGAGTAGAATATGGCAGAACAACAACTTTTAGGCGCCATTCTGTACAACATGCCGATTGAAATATAAAAGACCTCTCGGCGAATCGAAAAGATATCCAGAAAAATCGGAAAAAAGAATCACCCTGGAAAATTATTATACCAGAGTGCTCAACATAGAGGAGGTAGTATATATATGTGTGTGTGTGTGTGTGTGTGTGTGTGTGTGTGTGTGTGTGTGTGTGTGTTAAAATTCAAAGATGGATGGGCTAAATTGAAAAATGATTCTTTTCCAATTACGGATTTTGTAATCATGCTGTTATTTTCTTTAAAAGTTGAGTTTTTCTTCTTCTGATGACACGGAATATTTTTTTAAAAATGTCATAATAATTACATGAATGATTCTTTTACGTAACAGGTGCTGTCAAGAATTGTGCATTTCAACGTCTTTAAATAAATAAACGGTAATATAGTCAACATCTTGTAATCTGGAATATAGACTTCTTTACTTTATATATATATATATATATATATATATATATATATATATATATATATATGCATGTGTATGAAATAAGTAGGGCTATGATAACAACATATTCTTTTCATTGTTTTGACTCTCAATTATATATATCCGACACAGTTAGACACAATTAATCAATCGAGAACCACATCACTCTACATAAAACATATAAGATATCAATGGATATACAACGGGGGATCAGAACAAGGAAAAAATATGCTGTTGTCATAGCCATAGTAAGAAGTTACAAAAATATAATTATGGCATGGAAGCTACGCAGCATATCTCGCGTTTCGTCATCAACATTCTTTTATTTAAGTAACCATTGTTAAAAAATTGATTTTTTTTATTCTTTATTTTTTATAGTCATGGTAGTTTTATATTAAAAGTAAGTTCCGTACGAATTATGAACGTTTTCGATTCTTTGTCGATTCATAATCAGGCGAAAAAGCAAATGAACCAAATAAATAAGTGCGTATATATATATATATATATATATATATATATATATATATATATATATATATATATATATATATATATGTGTGTGGGGGGGTCTGTGTGTCTGTCTCTGTGTGTCTGTGTGTGTATGAGACACACATACACACACACAAAATAAATACGCATTAGTCATTATTATAAAGTGGAGGATCGGCATAATTGTAAATCTTTTTCTGAAACAATCTATAGTTTAAGAGATGCACATCTATCTATCGATCTATCTATTTATTTATCTATCGATCTGTCTATCTATCCATCGAAGCCAGCTATTGGAAATCACTTTTTTAGTTTACAATCGTCCATTGCTGCCGCTGCCACGTTTTTCCGATCCACTATAAAAATGTTCAATTATGATTAAACATACCCCTACTGCCACCCGCCTCTCTCTCTCTCTCTCTCTCTCTCTCTCTCTCTCTCTCTCTCTCTCTCTCTCTCTCTTTCTCTCACTCTCTCTCTCTCTCTCGTGCACTGCATCTTTGCAGCCGCCGCTTTGCGACCCCGATTTCTAGCTGGTGCTTGCACGCACCCTCCAGCCCTTCGCCTTCCTCGAATTCTGCCGCAGTTGTTGTGAATACGAGAATTGATTTTCATACCAAACGTTGAAGAATCTGCTCAGCGGCGGCGGCCGCGGCCGTGGCGGTCCGGTTCTCGTGCACTGACACTTTGTCAAGCTTGAATGCAGTGGTGTCGAGGCGGTCAGAATCAGAGGTGAATGGGGGCAGGAGGGTACTGGAGATGGGTAAAGGGCGATCGCAAGACCGTTTCACACAACGACCGACTGGCTAAAATGCGACAGAAAAATGTGACCAACAGTCAGCAATACACCCCTCTCCCAACCGCCGCTCTCAGAAGAAGGCGATCTGTTGAATGTCGTCTGTCTTGGACATAAGTCTAATGCCTTTCAGAGAGTTGTTAATGTACAGTCGGTACCTCCAACGCGCACCACAGATTTAACTCCTTCCCTATATATAACACGATGTGACTGTGATTTAATTTAATATTGTCATCCTAACTTTTGTACCATTTAAAAGAAGAAGCTTCAAATAAACTGCTAATATTTTTTTTAAATTTTTACAGCACATGAAAATGATGAAAATTCGAGACTAAATCATGTTTACATTATCGACGCTTTAAAACTACGTTTCTATGTCGTGATGATTTTGAAGCCGTAAACATAACCATGTTTGAAAAATCTACCAAAAATCAACTAATGGTCAGATTTTCATGAAATTTTCGATACTTATTAATTTTAAAATTAACTTACATATTAAAAGTAGGTTTCGTTAAAATATATGAGGGGACATTTTTTTATGTGTTCTACCCCCTATATATCATGTTACGAAAACTAAACAAAATAAATTTAGGCCCATAAAAATTACTAATTTTTTCAAAAGCTGAAGAGTTTAAATAATTAAAAAAAGTAATTTATATATATATATATATATATATATATATATATATATATAATATATATGTATATATAATATATATGTATATATACATATATATTATATATATACATATTACATATATATACATATATATTATATATATACATATATATACATATATTATATATATATTATATATACATATATATTATATATACATATATATTATATATATACATATATATACATATATATTATATATACATATATATTATATATATACATATATATACATATATTATATATATAATATATATGTATATATATACATATATTATATATACATATATATATATACATATATTAAATATATAATATATATGTATATATATACATATATTATATATACATATATATATATATATATATATATGTATATATATACATATATTATATATACATATATATATATATATGTATATATATACATATATTATATATACATATATATATATATATATATATATATATATATATATATATATATATATATAGTAATTTATAAAATATATATGGCGATTAAGCTACACTGAATATTCTGCGTTTCATCCAACTATAGGATTCGTCAGGCTTATGCGCGAATTCTGTCGTTGCTTCTTGTTTTTATATATGTTGAGGATTTTTAGTCGGCCAATCAGCTTTCTAGTCTCCACCGCGCCCCTTCCTACCAGCCAATGGGCATGCATTTTATCAAACAAAGGATCTGTTTTAGAACTAGTTTAGTGGGTTTAGGTGGTCGTTCTCCTTTTTTTTTTTATACATATAAATATACCTATGTGCACACAACAATGCACATACATATATATATATATATATATATATATATATATATATATATATATATATATATATATATATATATATATATATATATATATATACATATATGTATGTGATCGTTTATGTATATTCATGTTTATTTAATTTATTTATTTGTTTTTTTTCCTATTGTTATTGTTAGTTTTAAAGCTATTTTGTATCGCTATCCTAGAGTAAGTTTTATTTTGTGAACACAGTTGTTTGCTATTTCCCGCCTACAGTTTAATAGATTTTGAGGTTCTTTAAAGTACAGGATAGAAAATTTTTCATGGAGGCATAATTTACATGGGTCGTCTAAATGTCTGCATGTGGTAGCTTGTCTCATTATTTTCCATTCGACTACCGGCGAATGTCCGCTTTCTTTGAGTTCCCAGTATTTATTCGCTAGTGTTGTTTTTATACGGTGTTTTGTATTTTTGAATGTGCTTTTGTGGTCATAGTATCGGGTTTTGAAATCTAAGGAAGTCATGCCTATGTAATATTTTTTGTTATTCGGGTTTTCTTTCGAAAATATTGTTGCTTGATAAACTACGCTTTTTGTTAGACATTTATTTTGGACTGGGCAAAGTGTGCGGTGTCTACAATTGCATTTATCTTGTTCGTTATTAGTATTTTTATTTATAGTATGGTTATTCTTGTCCGGGGTTGGTTTGTTGTTGTTATTATTATTATTATTATTATTATTATTATTATTTCTGCTAGTGTTGGTTTTATTTCTGTCATGGTGTCTACTTTTTATATTGTTTATTTTGTTGTTGTTTACATTGTTTTCATTTAGTATTTTGTTATTATGTGCCTTAATTATCATCTCTAAATTTTCGCAACAACTGTAAGATAACTTCAAGGTATTTTTATTGAAGATTTTGTGTAAGGGGTTGGTTGCGGGAAAGTGTTTTTCAATAAGATCTAGAAATTTCTTGCCAAGTTTTGTTTTTAACATTTGATTGTATGGGACCGTATACCAAATTATAGTTCTTTTTCTTCTGTTTTTAATTTTATTATAGTTGTTGGTGTTTTGTTGCTTATATTTGATATCGATATTTTTGTATCCACTATTTTTTAGGGCTGTTTCGTAAATATTGGATGACCTGTTAAATGCATTTTCGTCGCTTGAGTTATTACTGAGTCTACTTACGATCGAGTTAGGAATATGTTTTATAATTGATGGTGGGTGGTTGGACTTAGGGTTTACGTAAATTGGAGTAGCGTTATCTTTTAAGTATGGTTCATATGTGTTTTTATCTAAGGTTAACGTGACGTCCAGGAAGTTTGTTATTTTTATGTTAGCTGATATGTCCGCTTTTAGGCCTAATTTTTTCATTTCTTTGTGTATGATTTTCTTAAAGTTTTCTCCCTTGACTTTGTTGGAGTTTTTTATTATAGCTAATCCGTCATCTCTATATAGGCCGATATCCGTAGTATCGAATATGCTTGTGAGGGTATATAGAATGAATAATCCCACAAGATCTGATGCCTCTGCAGAGTCTCTGGCACCCATCGCCAAATCGAATAAATTTTTCATTTTATTTTTTGTCCATTGGTTATTGTTATTTATTAGAACTGATTTTCTACATTTTTTAATTATGTTGATTTCTTCTGAGGATATATCAGTGTATACCTGGGCAAATTCTAGGGCAATGTTAAAAAGTTCTTCGGATATCGAGGGATAAAAGTCTATGATGTCAAACTGTATGAACGTACATTTATCTTTGTTTTCTATATTTTTAAACCAGGTGATTGCTTCGGTAGTATTTGCCCACTGGTTTAGTTCTAGGTCCTGTTTGATTTGTTTGTTTACTCTAGAAAGTATAGTTTTGCTAATTCTACCTATTTCTGGTTTAGTTGGGTTTATCAGGCGGGTGCTGGGATTATTATTAAAGTCCCATTTGTGGTCTTTAAGCAGAATGTATGACTCTCTAGGTTTCAATTTGCCAACTTTATCGCTAATTTTTAGTTTATCGGTAATTTGTTTACTTTCAGTATTTATTATATCTATGTAATCGCATTTGTTTGTGTCTAGTTTTTTGTAGTTTTTTGTAATGTTTTCTGTGATTAGTTTGTTATATTCTTGCTTATCTATTTTATAAAAGTTTCTTGTTTTATTTGCTTTTACAAAGATTTTATTAGAGTTGTTTATGTTTCTAACGATTTTGTGTAGTTTCCGTTGGAAATTGTTAGGTTGATTGTGGAATTCTAGGTTTTTAATTATGTTTAAAAGGTCATTTTCAAAGTTTATCAAGAGGTCTACTGTTTTCGCATTTTTAAGGGTTTTAAAACCATAGGATTCTTTTTTGTTTACGTTTTCATTTTTAAGGAAGAAATTTGCTCGCCATCGCATTCGGCGTATTAGTTCATCTGTTTTTTGGATTAATTTAATAATATAGCTATGCTTGCTGGGTGTGGGGATGTTTTTTAGCGATGTTTCGAAATTAACTCTTTCCATATCTATTTTTAATGTGGTGAAATAAATTCTTTTGAAAGTGCTCGACTGTCTTAGGAGCTAAGTATAAAAAAAAAAAAAAGGAGAACGACCACCTAAACCCACTAAACTAGTTCTAAAACAGATCCTTTGTTTGATAAAATGCATGCCCATTGGCTGGTAGGAAGGGGCGCGGAGGATACTAGAAAGCTGATTGGCCGACTAAAAATCCTCAACATATATAAAAACAAGAAGCAACGACAGAATTCGCGCATAAGCCTGACGAATCCTATAGTTGGATGAAACGCAGAATATTCAGTGTAGCTTAATCGCCATATATATTTTATAAATTACTAACTAGCTCTACCTACGTATTGAGCACTTTTGAAGTAAATACTTAAAGTTTACGCATAAATCTATACTTTCATATATTAAATTTATGCGAATAAATGAAGTAGTTATATATATATATATATATATATATATATATATATATATATATATATATATATATATATATATATATATATATCACTTACCTTAAAATTGTAAATAAAAAATGGACATAAAATTAATATTATTATTTTAAAAAATCAACGCTTTTTTCTCGGTAATATTTTTTCTCGATTATTGCTACAAAAAAAAACAGAATTCTAAAAAAAATCATTATTTTAAAAAAGATTTAAATGACATTAAATTTCAATATTCCACGGTATGAAGTTTAAACATGGAATTTTTTATAACAGTTTTCTAATATTAAAAAAATGCATCCATATAATAGAATATATGGCTATTAGCTATATTAAAACCGGAAATCCAGCATCAGCCTACAAAAAATTCATTTTGATTTGATGCTTTTAATTGAAGCAGCGGCAACTTTATTTTTGCGCCTTTTTCAAAAAAATTAATTAACAGTCCTGTTATTTACATAATTTTCATCAACAGAGAACAACGTTAAAATTAATTTAAACGATTAACTCTCGTCTGTGTAGTTCGTTAAAAGGAAACCTATTTGTTTTACAAAAGATAAATCTTATAGTATTCTTTATCCATTTTTATTATTAAGTTTTATTTATTCATAATTTTTTTGCATAAAATGTACAAAAAGTTTATCGAGTAACAAATAAAGTTTGATTGTTTTTGCAGGGGGGTTTCCCCTTACAGTTACATTGATATCATTAACATGAACTAGTTTTTTTTTTGTGTGTGTGTGTGTGTGTGTGTGTTTTGTGTGTGCTTTTTTTGTGTTTTTTTGTGTTTTTTGTGTTTTTTTTGTTTTTTTGTGTTTTTATTGTGTTTTTTTGTGCTTTTTGTGTTTTTTGTGTTTTTTTTGTGTTTTTTTGGGGGGGTTGTGTTTTATGTGTGTGTGTGTGTGTGTTTTTTTTTTTCGTAATATATGATTGGTTGGTTGGTTGTTTTTGTTTTACGGCAAATCAACCCTTTTCAGGTTATTTAATGCCGAATCCATTGATTTTGAAGAATTGTTTTTTAATAGAATATATTTGTTTTGTTCTTTTTTTTTTTCAAGTCGATTTGTTTTTAACTCATAGTTGAGACCCTAACAGGTACTACCACTCCGGGTCAGAGTGGACCTGGGAGCAATGGCACACTAGGTGTGTCAGAATTTTGGGGGAGTTTTTGACACCCTAACACAAAACTGTTAATGAAATACAAAAAAAAAAAAAAACGTAATTTCTCTTTTTTAAAGTGGGTTGTTTATTTTGTTTATGGAATATACTTCCAAAATTAACTATTAAAGTTATTTAAAAAAATAATAGAAATATGATTTGTTTTATTAAAAAAAACAGTGTTTACAAAGTGCCCGCGTGCGTTCATGCAGCCATGTTTTTACGTAATGAAATCAATTGAATTTTACGAGTTAAATTTTTTCAATTTTTAAATTTAAAAATCTATCAAAACTTTCTAATGGCTCAATTTTAACGATATTTTCAGGTTCAATGTGAAATTTTATGCTCTCTCCAGTAAATCGATTATTATATTCTAGACAAGCGTTTTTTTTTTTAAATTCACTCCCCCCATCATTTTGAAATGTCTATTCAAATGAAAATAATTAATTTTCTCACCTCAAATTTATATATCACAAATTGAAGATAAAAGATCAATAAAGAAAATAAGTTAATTTAAAACAAAAAAGGACAGTTATTTGCAAATTTACCTGTAAAGTCCAAAGTTTAAAACCCCTTTTTTTAACCACGTTGATTTTTTTTTTCTTTTTGCTTTTTGTTTTTTAAGTGAAACCTTATAATCTTGTTATATTGTCCAGAAAATTTCGTAGAATTACGACAATTTTTTCTATTTCATTCAATTTTTTTTTTTCAGATATTAAAAAAATCACTCCATAAAGAAGAAATAAAATATATTAAATCAAAAACTTATGTATTTCTTTGAGAGAAAAAAAAAATCAAAATTTCGGTGAGTGGTTTTATTAAGGTAAAAACTAATAAGTAAAATATGAGTATTTTTTTTAACTACGGCGACACTTATTTCTGCACACACTAGGCTTCACGGCTTACGCGTATGTGTTGACTTTACATCCTGCTATCCATCCGTATTTCAAAACATGAAGAAACACTGCTTCGCTAACACCGGTGAATGCTTACGTAATGGCGGTCTTTTCAAATAGTTGTTTTAAAAAATTATTTTATTTAAAAAATAAATGAAATATAAAATATAATTATGGACAAATTCTCATAAATGAAGAATGGAAGCATCCATTGATTAATATTTTATATAGGTAAGTGATTTATTTATTTATATATAGTTATTATATTTAGATAAAGTTAAAATTCGTTGAATTTCGTGAAATCTTTTTTAAAGAAAACCGATTTTAAAAAAATATCGTATATTTTTCGATTATTTTAAAGCTTGGTCTTTGCTCCTTTTATTGGAAAAAAATAGAGTTTAAATTACATCATTCATATTGTTATAAGCTTCGAAAAATAGCAAGTCTACATAATCATTCCTTTTTTAATGGCGAATTCTGACACTCGTAACGCCACACTCCCCCAAGCCCGCAAGCTGGGACCTCACCATCGGATATAGGACCCGTAATATATGCACAATATGCGTAATATATGAGAAATTACTTCTTTGGAACCTATGCATTTGTGTTACCGTGCTAGAATAATAACATTATTTAGAAAGTCATTCTTAACAATGGGAGGGAAAGGAGTTTTGTAACTATTTTGTACTTTCACCTAACAATTTCATAAAAAATATCGAATGACTCGAACTTAACTTGAAAATATGATTTTTTTTAAAATAGCACGGCAACATAAGTGCATAAGCACCATTTTTATTATTGACATCTACGATTTATTTAATGAAAAATAAAAATAATTTTAATCTACTTTTATTTTATTTTCGCTCGTTCTTTTTTTTTCAATGATTACTGTTCGAATGTTAATATTTCATATTTAACATGCAAATATTTATAATATTATTAATCATCAAACTCTAGAATAACACAATTATTGTAAATTATAATAGTACGCAGCCAAATATTTATATACATTTTTTATTTTGTTTCGAAACCAAATTCAAATGTACTTATACTATGCGTATTTTATGACTGGGCAACGCCGGGTAGCATGCTAGTTTATATATATATATATATATATATATATATATATATATATATATATATATAATGATATTATTTGTGTAAATCTTAAAACCTAACAAAATTATAACAACCAAAAATTAATTATTAATTCCAGTTTGAAAAAGAAAATAAAAGTTTTTTAAAAATCATTAAGTCGCTTCTGCTGTTCCATATCTTTTAAAAACTTCACATAGTTAACACAAGTGCTGACGACACCGATTGTGTGCTTGGTTCTTCACAATCGATTGGAGGTTCCTAATGTAGAGTAATGGCATGGATTTGAGAGAACATCAATAGATACAAACATTCAGCCATGAATGCTAACAAAAACAGATAGATAGATAGATAGATAGATAGATAGATAGATAGATAGATAGATACAAGGACATACAGATAACTAACTAGATAGATATATAATTACAGAGAGAAGTGAGAAAAAGGAACAGAAAGAGAGAGATAAAGAGAGAATGGGAGAGATCGATGGATGGATAGATAAATAGATGGATAGATAGATAGATAGATAGATAGATGAATTGAAATGTAGACACATATATGCATATATGTGCATATATATTCATGTATATATATATATATATATATATATATATATATATATATATATATATAGTAATCTATAAAATATATATGGCGACTAAGCTACACTGAATATTCTGCGTTTCATCCACTGTAGGATTCGTCAGGCTTATGCGCGAATTTTGTGGTTGCTTCTTGTTTTTATATATGTTGAGGATTTCTAGTTAGCCAATCAGCTTTCTAGTATCCACCGCTTATTACTAACTAGCTCTACCTACGTATTGACCACTTTTGAAGTAAATACTTAAAGTTTACGCATAAATCTATACTTTCGTATGTTAAATTTATGTGAGTAAATGAAGTAGTTATATATATATATATAAAGCTGAACGTCTGTGTGTGTGTCTGGTCACGAATAGGCTCCTATATGGTTGACTATTATGGAAAATTGACACAGGAATGGGTATGTTTGATCTAGCATAATGATGATTCATTAAAATTGTGGGGTCTGCGTACGCGCCTGGTCCACAAAGTATGGAAATAAAACATTTAAAAATTAAAAAAAAAAAAACGTTTACAAATGTTTTTGATATAGATGTACATAAGAATACTTTGATAAGTATGTTTTAACTTAAATAGGAATGGTATAATAAAATTGTGGGGTCTGCGTTCGCGCCTGGCCTCCATAGAATAGAAATAGGCACAAACTTTAATAAAGACTTTTCATATCTATCTGCGTAAGTATACTTTAGTAATTATGTTTCCGTTTGAAGAAATATGGTATAATAAAATTATGGGGTGTTCGTTCGCGCCTGACCTCAATATGTCACAAAGTTTAACAAAGTTTTTTAATATAGATTCACAGAATATTGTGATAAGTATTTCAGTGTGAACAGGTATGGTATAATAAATTATGGGGTTTATCTATTTTATTTTTACTTTCATCATATTTTGCTTTTGTTTTGATACCCCCGAATTCGAAGCTATCTCTTTACACCCGTTCCTTTTCATAACCTATCATACTTTCATAAATCAGAGTCCATTTTCTATAGGCTGTTTTTGAACCCAGTCAACGACGGGTACTTTTGCTAGTATATATATATATATATATATATATATATATATATATATATATATATATATATATATATAACCATTATTGTTAGTATATATATATATTTTAGTATATATATATATATATATATATATATATATATAAACAAACCTTATTTTCGAAAACGGAATTAGAATTCCGTTTTCGAAAATAAGGGTTGTTGCCTGATGAAGTCTCTAGTTAGTAAATACTAGTAGACCGAAACATGCTCATGACTGTGTAGCAAGAAACTACTGCTTATGTAAAGACAAATATATATATATATATATATATATATATATATATATATAAATATATATATATATATATATATATATATATATATAAAGAGAGACAGACAGACAGATAGACAGACAGATAGGTAGAGGACGAACTGACGGACCGAGATAGGCAGGAAGACAGATAAATAAGTAGATAGATAAATAGATAGAAGTAGTTAGATAGAAGTAGATAGATAGATAGATAGATAGATAGATAGACAGACAGACAGACGGACAGACAGACAGACAGACAGACGAACAGACAGACTAATAAAATTATGTGCCTTGGACCCGCACATATTTGCTAGTATTTCTATTTTTTAAAAATGTGAGAATATCAAAATATCAAGTAATATCAAAAACTTAAGTAGAAAAAACGCGATGCATTTACATTCGTCATCCACATACAGTAATGTTTCGTTGTATCACAACTCATCAGTTATATATATATATATATATATATATATATATATATATATATATATGCAAGATGGGCCTTCCATCATATATGTATGTGTATATATATATATACACATACATATATGATGGAAGGCCCATCTTGCATATATATATATATATATCGCTATTTTGCTCTCTACAAACTAACCCAATAACATTAACTAACCACGCGGGGTCGCAGAAATACCTGCATTAGAACCCAGGCGCGTAGCAAACCATCTCAGTGGTGACGGACCCAGTAGATCTTTCCAGATCATCCGTCTAGGAGAAGGAAAACTCTGAAACTAAACCAAAGAGGAGGGAGGCCTCTTCAGTCTTGGATGACAACCTTCCTAGAGCTGGTGACTCAAACAAATTACCGGTTTGCAAACCTAAATTGCTTAAGGAGTAGATAGGTCCTGCCTATCGCCCGGCTTCCATACTCCTTCTTTGCCTAATAGTCAGGCGCAGAGATACTATCACAATGATTCAAACATCCATTGGTAGATCTTGTTTCTTGTCTAGGTCAATGAACGCCGCTTCCCCACTCCCGACACACCCCACCCCTAAAGCTGGTCACTTGAGAATGCTTGAGTACCACATATGCCGGAGCAATTAGATTGGGCTGACCTTCCTCTGATGGGTTGAGGGTACCGGATTGATAGTTACTGGCTGCTGTTTCCGACTGGTAGTACAGGTGCCTTAACTCTTTGGTAGCGCTTAGAGCGGCTGCTCCATCAACAGTTGAATATTATCGGGATGTTTGCAGTGCCATGGCGCGCATGGAAAGGGACCCTGCACTCATCCCCGGTGGGCTTTCCTGAGGCCACAGTCCTAGTTGATGGAGGGTCAGCTGATGGTCTACTTGTGATGCATGTGTGATATTCTGCATAACCTCCTGTTCGGCTTCCCCTAACCCAACTGAAACTCGTTAAAAAAAACATGATGACAGTACAATCTAAAAATAAGCTTAAACCAGGCTTAGGGTCAAACAAATCCAACTTGCCTCCTCCCTTGAGGCTTGCATTCACAAATATCCGTGGGCTTAGAACTAATTTAGCTGATGTTGAAGCATTTCTCCTAACAAATACCCCGGATATCTTAGCACTAAGTGAGACTAACCTACACTCCTCCATCCCCTCTAACTACTTTAACATGCCTGGATATCTCCCACTCTGCCGTAAGGACTCTGACAGACATATGCACGGAGTTTACATTCGTAATACCCTTCCCTTGACTAGAGAAACAAACCTAGAAACGGATGATCAAGCCTTTATGTGCTTTAGACTAATCATGCAACACAACATTAGCTACTTTTACTTTCTCTACCGCTCTCCCTCGACCCAAGACTGCACCATAATAAACAAAGTATCTGACAACATAGACACAGCACTCTCCTTCGACACTAGCGCCCAAGTACATGTATTTGGCGACTTTAATGTCCATCACAAAAACTGGCTTGGATTCTCTACTTACACAGATGCAGCAGGCAGCGCAACTAATAGCTTCTCTGTATCTCACTCCCTATCGCAAATTGTTACTTTTCCAACCCGCTTCCCTGATCAGGAAGAACAACACGCATCACTATTAGATCTGTTTTTGACCACAGTTCCTGATGATTGTGTAACGAAAGCCGACAGCCCACTTGGGAACGCTGATCATGCAGTGATAATGGTTGAAATCGCCCTAAACTCTAGACCCAAAACTGAAGAGCCAGTGCTCAAAACAACGAGATATTATAAAAAGGCTGAATGGGAAGCTATCAGAGATCTTATCAGAGATGCCCCATGGGGAAATATTTTTTCTCTTCCTGCTGAACAGTGTGCAACCGAGACCACTGAATGGTTCAAAACTGCAATCGAAGCGCATGTTCCCATGCGGAAATTCTATAGCAAGCCCCACTCTCCCCAATGGTTTACTTCGACTTGCGCAACTGCCATTGCTCAAAGGAAGCATGCATTCCGCAGGATTAACCGACATAAGTCCAGTTCAAACAGACAGAAGTACATAGAAGCTAGAAGTAACGTTAAGAAAGAAATAGCGACAGCTAAGAGGAAATTTACGGAAACCACTAAAAAACGCATCGAAGCACAAAAACTAGGAACTCGTGACTTCTGGAAAATCTACAACAGTGTAGTAAATAATGGGCAATCAACAATTCCCCCACTAACCAACAATCACGAGGTTCTTTGCTCAGCAACCGAGAAGGCTAACATGCTTGCCAGTCACTTTGCCTCAAACTCCACACTGGACCCTCTAAACCACCCCCTACCTCAATTTCCTATGCGGACAGACGCCACGCTAGACGATCTGATAATCACCCCTGCTCAGGTGCATGCTATCATAAAAAACCTTGACACTTCCAAAGCATGTGGACCCGACCTCATCCCAGCTGTGCTATTAAAAAAGTGCTCAGCCGAAGTAGCTCCAGTTCTCTCCAAACTCTACAACAAATGCCTTAATGAATCTTGCTTTCCGAGCTGTTGGAAAACTGCTTCTGTTGTACCAGTATTCAAGAATTCTGGCGAAAGAACTGACCCATTAAATTATCGCCCTATTAGCCTCCTCCCACTTTTTGCCAAAATATTTGAGACCTTAATTAACCATGCTCTAGTCCAGCACCTTACAGATGCTAAACTTCTGACCGACCATCAATATGGATTTAGACAAGCCCGTTCCACGGCAGACATCCTCACTGTAATCTCTGAACGCATATACCATTCACTGGACAAAGCGGGAGAGGGCAGAGCGGTAGCTCTAGATATATCTAAGGCTTTTGACAGGGTATGGCATGAGGGTCTCCTCAGGAAGATTAGATCTTACGGTATCACTGGTAGAATACTTAACATAATTAAATCCTTCTTAGATAAGAGAAAAATCCAGGTTGTCCTCGACGGTCGTACATCTAAACAATATGATATAAATGCGGGAGTGCCCCAGGGATCTATCCTTGGACCTCTGCTGTTCCTGATATTCATAAATGACCTCCCCGACAAAATTGCCTCTGAGATGGGTATATATGCTGATGACACCACACTCTATAGCAGGCACGACAGGAAAACAAATGAACATATATCTAAAGTAATGGCAGAAACACTAGAGGATGACCTCCAATCAGTAGTGGAATGGGGACAAAAATGGATGGTAACGTTCAATGCCACCAACACAAAACTGGTTTCATTCAATAATTACAAGAAACCTTCTCTACCACCTATAGCAATGGCCAACGACTCTTTATCTGAGAGTACGTCTCTCAAGCTCCTTGGCCTAACGTTCACAGGAAACATGAGTTGGAACAATTACACCGAGGGCATTGCCAGGGCCGCTGCAAGGAAGGTGGGCTCTCTCTACCGTGCTAGAAAACTTCTAACACCTGAAAGTATCCTGTACCTCTATAAGGCCACTATTCGCCCATGTATGGAGTATTGTTGTCACATTTGGGCCGGTGCAGCGGCTACTAGTCTCTCGCTCCGGTACAGGGTTCAAAAGAGAGTCGCAAATCTGATAGGCCCTAAACTGGCATCTAAACTTCAGCCTCTGTCCCATCGACGAAACGTTGCATCCCTCTGCCTGTTCTACAAGTATTATAATGGTGAATGGTCTGAAGAACTGCAAGCACTTTTGCCCCCACGACGTGAACACCCTCGACAGACCCCACAAGCTGCAAAATCCCACCCCCACACTGTAGAGATCCCTAGATGTAAAAGATCTTTCTACTCCAGTAGTTTCTTCCCCAGAACTGCTAGACTTTGGAATTCCATTCCAGGTCACTGCTTCTCCAACTGTACTGACATGCATAAGTTCAAGTGCAACGTGAACCAACATCTCGCTGCCCTAATCCCTACATAGTACCCCAGTAGATGTTTCCCCTGATAGTAGCCCCCTACACCAAAGTGGCAATATGCCTTGTTTGGGGTGAAAATGTAAAAAAAAAAAAAAAAAAAAAAAAGCATAATTATTGAAAATAGTATTTTGAGTGGTTGTGGATAATTATATGGAGAAAATTATGCGAAAAGAGATGTTGATACACTATATCAAATAAAAATTCAATAACAATCTCTTACTCCACTATGCCTAACATAGCACAAACGATAATAACATCAAACAACTCTAAAATAAGAAAATCCCAGGCCCATCCCCCGCAGACTCCACACACACAAAATTGTAATTGCCGAAACAAACAATCTTGCCCCTTAGGAAACGATTGCATCTACAAGGACGTAATCTATTCATGTACAGTCACTGAACTCCCAACCACAACAACAAGTGCAACGGATAGAACACCTAAAAATCGTACTCAAAACACATTAACTACTGAACCAACAGCATTAGAGAGTCCCACTGACTCCAACTATGCCAACCCCATAAATAAGACACATGATAACACCCAAGTCACTCAGGAACCCTATCCTGAAAACGATTCGAACCTAATCGTCCCGTCCCCCTCTATAAGTATATCCCACCCCCATAGTAGAAACTCCGACAGCTTAAACACCATTAATGCAAATGTAAAATCTCACACGTATATCGGCGCAACTGCAAATCTAATTAAACTGAGAATTTCCAACCATATAAGCTCCTTTAATACTGAAAATCCAAATAGCAATAGAGGCACCTCCCTAACAACTCTGATTAAAGACCTCCAATATAGGAATATTCCATACTCGCTAAAATGGGATTTATTGAAAAAATCCAATTCATACACCCTTATATCCAAATTCTGCAACCTTTGCACTTCAGAAGCAGTTGCAATAATAACATATCCTAAAGCCACGATAAACACCAAAAATGAGCTTATTTCGTTATGCAAGCACAGGAAAAAATTCAAGTATAGCCAGCTCAAAGCCACTTAAGCCACCATACCTGAACTAGTTTTGGCACGTTGCCCCTATATGCATGAGCATGGATTCACGCTTGTATGAGTGTATATGTATGCACACATGAGAGGGTGGATGTTGTATGCGCTGTAGCAATGTTAACATATACGTATGTCTATATGTGTTCTTATACATGTGTATGTTTGGGCAAGTATATGTTTGTACATGTCTATATATGTATGGCTGTACATCTGTATATATATATATATATATATGTGTGTGTGTGTGTATGTGAGTATATGTATATATAAGTGTATACGTGTGCCTGTATATATATATATATATATATATATATATATATATATATATATATATATATATATACAGAAATATATATGTATGTTCTTGTCTCCATTAACTTCATTTCCTTATATATGTGGATGTATATATATATATATATATATATATATGTGTGTGTGTGTGAGCTTGTAGACGTTCGTTTTGTGTTGAGTCTATATACATAGGATTATGAGCTGTAGTGTATATATGTATGCATGCATGTGCGTGTGTGTGCGTATATACGCATATGTATAGTTGTTTATGTGTGTGTGTATGTATGTATATATATATATATGTATGTATGTGCGTGTGTTTATGTGAGCATGGACATTTAACAGAGGTACACACTTTAACCGTATATTGGTACACACTAACAATCTATATCTCCCTAGACCATATAAAAATGTTGTTGGCAATGGGGGAATATACCCTCTCTAAAATAGAATCGCTAGATAAACCCGATCATTTGTTGATGTATATATATCTTTAAAGGTAGGTGCACGCTCTCTGTATTCGTGTGTTATATGTATCAGTGTGCGCACCTTTATCTCTTTCTAGACATAACACTCATGCAGTTGTATATTTGCTGTATGTATACGATGGTATGCTAAAAGGAGTATGAGTTGCATGCTTGCACTTGATTATATCGATGTTCGGCTGTGCTTATGAGCGCAGTTGTACATTCGAGTACGCGCGGATATATAATCGCCCGGCTGTATAAGTAGTTCCCGTCTCTAATATGCGTGTTTGCGTTATGATATGTATATATGTAGTTGAGTGCACATATGAATTAGTATAACGATGCGTATGTATATAAGTCTGTATTTATGTAAGCATGGTATGGATCAGTGTTTGTACGTAAGTGTATACTATCTATATGTATATGTGTATGCCTATATATGTATATGTACGTATGTATGTGTGTCTGTGGGTATATATGTGCTTATATTTGCACTTATGTTTAGGTTTGACAGGTGAATATACAAGTAATCATTATATAAATAGTTAAAATTAACCACGCCTGGTCGACCACATACACAGCCCTACATTTAAATCAACTCTTCCCTTTATAAAAATATAAAAAAATATAAATAACCACAGTATATAAAGCATTAAAACATCAATTCCAACTCAACGAACAACAAAACAAATTCATTCATAGATCGCCTCCAAACAGAAATATATGTATTTTAAATAAAATTTAAACAAACATAATTAAACTAGATCAAACTACGACAACAAACGTATTTAACTGACTTATCTCAACTAACCAAGTCACCTTTAAAATATACACTCAAAAGTAAAAGAACCCAATTTTAAACTCACTTAATTAAGTAACCCTCCAAACATTCCATATTTTCACACCATGACTCGTCTCTATCTCCACCTCATCAGCTCACCCCAGCAAAAACAGCACACCCACCCCCTATCACGCACACCTCCATTGAAAATCACAAGAATATCCATTTCCCACTTGGACTTAAAATCAAGAGGTCAACCCTTTTAAAGAATACTAAAACACAATTCCTCTCCCCCCCCCGCCGAAAAAAATTCCATTAAGAACCTGTATGCTCGCCGAACTTTAATCCCGCTCCCTCTCTCTTTACTCTCTCTACTTCACCCCACTCTCCTCTTTTCCTCACCTAAAAGGCTTCCCTCATCCACTATAAACAAGAAAACGAACTATCTTTCTAAGAGACTCACACCTCAAGCAAGACGTTCCAACGTACCTTTCCGAATATCATCTCCAGGATTATTTTGCTATCTTTGGTATTTTGATAACTACACTATCGATTCCGAGGTCCATTGCACACTTAACTCAATGCTCAAATTCTATTACACACGGGGATAATTACAATGGAATGCTATATCCACCCAATTTCGGATATACTTTGTCAACACCGAGAAAGCATTTGGACTACAGCAACCAACACACAATCAACGCAACAACGAATAAGGCTGCCCGGTATACTTTTCGAAATATCAATAAGGAGCAGTACGCTTTCGTTATATGGGAATATCACTTTCTCCCATGGGCCTATTTTCTGCCAACCTGGATCTATAACCCCGAACGAAATTGGACTCCTTCCGATAATGGACTACTCAGGTTGCATCAACTTCTCTTTTCGTATAATTTTCTCCATATAATTATCCACAACCGCTCAAAATACTATTTTCAATAATTGTGCTGAAAAGCAAAATAGCGTCCATTCGCAGCTGAACATTTTGCTAACAGCATTTCATTTCTTCTGATGATATGAGCCATTGTTAAAAATCCATGGATTAAGGAAATTAAAATAACTCCTTCTATATATTCCTTTAGTCAAGCAATAAATTCTGTAATCGAATATATGTCTCTATATGTTGTTTTTTCAGAATTTAAAATTTAACTACGAAACTTATATATTGCTCTATTCTTGAATATTGAGCTTTTAATTTTGGCTAGGATCTCCTTGAAAGTATTACTTCAAGTAATATCTATCAGGATTTTTCATCTGAATTCTATCAGTGTCTTATCTCGCTTATATATATATATATATATATATATATATATATATATATATATATATATATATATATATATATATATATATATATATATATACGTCTATTTTCTCCTTTTCTGACGAGAAGTATTTGGGTTCGAAATGCGATTGCCAGAATAGTTTTTTCCTCATTGATTTGATGATTTAATAAAGTTCTATTTTACTTTGAATTGCCATCTGCATGCACACGCACACACACGCACACACACACACTCGCACACACTCGCACACACACATATACACACACACACTCACTCACACACATATACACACACACACTCGCACACACACATATACACACACACATATACACACACACATATACACACACACTCGCACACACATATAAACACACACATATACACACACACATATACACACACACTCGCGCGCACACACACACACACACACACACACACACACTGGCGCAATTTATCAAATAACGTCTATTATAGCTGAATGTAAATGAAATAAAAAGTCAATTCGTCAACGATCTTTTTGCAACAAGATTCACCGTGACCACAGCTCTTCCTCAGAATCCAGTTAAACTAGGTCATTCTCCTACATCATCCATTATGTGTGATAAGTGTACTGGAAACTGTCAGCAGAAAATCCGTGAGCGGCATATAACACCATTCGAACAGAGTGACATAGAGCTCGCATTAGACCGTATTGTCACCAATGTGAAGAAATTACTAAATCCAAAATGGCGTCGTCGTATTTTATCAGCTTTAACAAAGGTCACTTCATAAGTCATTTTAATGAAAATTATTATTTTTTTTAATTATGCCGTTAATGGCAAAAACACTAGAGGATGACCTCCAATCTGTAGTGGAATGGGGACATAAATGGATGGTC
>NC_136496.1:90814217-90861717 GCF_053919585.1 Euprymna scolopes
TATTTAGTTTCAATTGTCAGAGGTTTACTAAAGATAACTTTGTCCGTAGATCCACAAAAACATTAGATATATATGTAAAAAAATAATTCATTTTTTTACAATTAAATTACACTAAAATACACAACATTTGAAATGAAGACGCATGTCCATAGGATCCAAGTGCAGTAACTATTTTGATATTACACTTGATCTGTTCTTATCTTAGTCAGTGAATGAGATCCTTTTAGACAATGTTTATTTTGTCCTAATCCAGACTGTCTTTTGGGGGAAGCCAGATTTTTTTTTTTTTTCACCTTAAAAATCGACCTAGTGTCTTACTTTATCCTCGTGGAGAAGTCAGTAATACGGTTCCGTTGGTATTGCATGTCATGACATGAGTTAACTTTCCTTCAGATTAGCCAAGAGGGATTACTTCGCTTTAATTAAGCGAGTTAGTAGGATTACGATGCAGCCCTTGTAAGTTTAAACATGACTTTATGTTTTTTTTTGTTTTGTTTTGTTTTTGTTATTTAACAATATTTATACTAACTCAAACTTTAACAGGTGGGAGTCCCTCAGATAAGCGATGATAAAGCAATCACTAGTCTGAAAGAAGAAATAATGCCTGGGATGATGGCCTCTTAAAATCAATGTGTGCTAATTATATACTAAATGTGTGACGATTCGGGAATAGAAGGTGCTATATGTGCTCTCTGCTTATCTCGGCATTGATTCTACTTCTCCTTGCCACTGAAATGGACCAATGCCAATTCATGAGGCATATGATTGCGATTTTCGCAACCTTTGCTTTACAATTACACGCGCAGCTACTTTTACAGAGGGTATCCATGGTTTTTCAAGACTAAACGGGTGGCAAGTGTTCGGCTGAGTTTCAATTTATGTAAACCATCCCTCCTTCAAAAGATTTTCAACAAACACGTGTCTAGCTACAACCACTGTCAACAATCCCCCCTCCCACTCTCTTTCTGTGGCTTAATCTGAGCGCAAACTCAACGAACAAAGTGTCTTTCTTTCATAGAAATGCCCGCATGTGGAACTTCGTACAGCGGACCTGCTTTCCAGCTGACTATAACGTGGTAGTCTTCAAGTCCAATCTAAACATATTCTTATTGAGTTGTCCCCCTAAATAAGCAAATTCTATTCATTTTCCATCACTATTGATCATGATGCTGTTGTCCCACTAATTACCTTACACCTATTAACCTTTATATCCGAGGGGGTTTCAGACTTTTATCAGTGGTGACTCCCTTGTATTTTTTTTATTATTAAAAACTAAAAGCCATAACTTATGTATCTCGGTACTTGTTTAGTTTAATAAAGGGTACTTGTACAGTTTAATCAAGACATTAAAAAATGAAAATATCGAAAAAAAAGTTTATATTGTACGTATTCGTTATGGAATGAAGTACTCCGGAAAAAAATTTTCACTTAATTTCATCAAGTATTTTTTTTTTTTTTTTTTACAGCGAAAAAACAATTTGTTATGATGCCAAGCAAACGGTTCGATTTTTAGGAAGAAAAGCTAGTATTAAAGATGAGGAGGGCGTGTCGGAACTTTAAGCTGAGTTATCTCACCGTGTCGTGTTCTAAAAATCCAAACAAAATTTTTTGAAAATTCAAAAATGTCTACCTTCAACGTGCTGTCATAAAAACGTGATTTTCGCTGTAAAAAAAGGAAAAGAAAACTACTCGATCAAATTAAGTAAAAAAAAAAATTCGGAGATCTTCAGTTCAAAACGAATACGTACAATATAACCTTTCTTCGATATTTTAATTTTTTAATGTCTTGATTAAACTGTACAAGTACCTAATAAAAACATTAAAAAATGAAAATATTGAAGAAATATATATATATATATGTATATATATATATATATGTATATATATATATATATATATATATATATATATATATATATATATATATATATATTGTACGTACTCCTTATGAAATGAAGTTTTCATAAAAAATCACTTAATTTGATCAAGTGGCTTTAATGAGATCGATCGCGTCGCAGCCATCTTGTTTATTCCGCGGATAAGGAGGAGGCATCAGGGGAGATGACTCCAATCAGTGCTTAAAGTTTGTCAAAATTTGACGGGATTATTTTGAAACATAGGCAGAAAAAAATATTTGTTTTTTTTTTCTTCCATTTATTTTACAGTTTCTCCTTCCTTTTTAAATCCTTTTTTTTTTTTTTTCATTTTTTCCTCTGTTAATCACTTTTTAGTTTAAAGGCACCCCTCCTCGTTCGCGAAATAAACAAGATGGCCGTGACACGATCGATCTCATTCAAATTTGATTTTCCTCCGTAAAAAACAGAACTCCTTCATTAAATTAAGTGATTTTTTTTAATGAAAACAATATTCCATAACGAGTACCTACAATATAATTTGTTTTAAATATTTTCATTTTTTTAATGTCTTCATTAAACTAAACAAGTACCTGTATCTCAAACATAGAATATGACTTAGCAAAAAAAAAAAAATGTACCTGATGAATATTTAAAATAAATAAATAAATAAAATAAAATAAAAGTTGTTACAATTAGATACAGGAATTAAGTAGAATTTGCCTGCATTTTATGATTGAAATCTCCGCCTTGCATATGGTGGATTTTGAACTGAATATTTTGTTCAGGCAATTTTTTTTTTTCCACTATTTTTCTTTTCGTATCGTAAAAATGATGTAATGAATATTTTGCCCGGACTTACATCTGAACCGTCATCTCATTGGTTGAAAATTTTCTTAGCTGTAATAACGCTGACAATTCGTTGGTTGTCAATGGCAGCAGCAGCAACAGTCAAAGCGGGAGACGTAAATCGAATGAATGCGAATACACGCGTAACGTCGATGTCGACGACGACGGAAACGCACTGGCCACCACAATGGCGTGCGCCGCCAAGCGGGCACAACTGGAACAATCAATAGTTTTTCATTACGAACGCACATGACGTTCCGTTCACTATGAGATGCGCAGTTAGTCAGTGGGTAGAAGGAAAGTAGATGATGATGATGATGATGATGATGATGATGATGATGATGACGACGACGACGACAAAAAAATAATAGTAATAGGCATGACAATAATAATAATAACCATAACAACAACAACAATAATAATAATAATAATAATAATAACAATAATAATAACAACAATAATAATCATAATAATAATGACAATAATAATAATAACAACAATAATAATAACAACAATAATAACAACAATAATAATAACAATAATAATAACAATAATAATAATAATATTAACAACAACAACAACAACAACAATAATAATAATAATAATAATAAGCCATTTCTCTGATTCAACTCTTTTCCATTCTTTTGTTTTTTTTTTTTAATTTTTGTGCATTATTCCCAGTGCCCCTAGTATTAGTTGTGTTATCTTTACTTTCTCCATTTTCCATATCCCTTTGAGCGCTCTAACCAGTTCTGCGTATTTTCTTCGCTTCTCTGTCTCTTTGATATTCACTCTGTGATCTACCAAAACAGCAAAATCTATAATCTGGTGGGTTATTGTTTCATCTCTTTGTCTATAGAGTCTGTATTTAGTGTTGTTTTCTATCTTGTCGGTCTTTGCTTTGATGTGGTTTGTTCTGATCGTGTTATCTGGAACGCTTGTCATCAGGAATTCAGTTTCTCTGTTTAGATTTCCTTTTTGTAGCCAAGTGTTTTCGTTAGTCTCATCTTTTGTCATCCTTATGAATAGTCTGTGTAGCTGTTTCTCTTCTCATTTTTCTTTTCTTGTCTTATCCCTTGTCCCCCTCTTTTTTGTCTTGTTCATTTTTTCAGCGATGATTATTCTTTCGGTGTTATGCATTTTTCTCATTCTTTTATTGTGCCATTTATACAGTCTTCTATATAAAGAAGTCCTCTTCCTCCGTCTTTCGTTTCACATAGACTTAGCCAATATTATACTTGGGGTGTAGTGCATTGTACATAATTATGAGCTTCCTGGTCGTCTGGTCAAGTTGGTTCAGCCCTTCTTTGTTGCAACCGTTAAACGGTCCAACCGACTAACCTATAAATGCGTTTCTTGGCACTGTCCATGTGTTTTCATCTCCAGGACTTGTACAGATTAGCTACCCATCGAAAACTCTTTTTCATTTCTAGGACTTGTACAGATTAGCTACCCATCGGAAACTCTTCTGAAATTAAACATGGCTTTCAGTTCAAAAGTTGAAAGTTGTGGTGTTAGTATTTCCCACATTGTAAGTAAACATCTTATAAGCCTTTAGTTGCTGGGGGTGGTTCCTTTTGCTGTGTCTTTTTGCACCGATGTGATTCTAACATTGATTACCTATTCTGGTGCGTATGTTTCAGGGATGCATCTTTTCAAGTTCTGAATAAGACTTTCAAGTGATGTACTCACTAGGAGGTTTTACACATGCCATCATCAAAGATTTCTCTTTGAGAACAACCCAGGGTGTTCCCTGAAGTTTGAGTGACAACAAGTCTTCCCCGATTTCCAGTACTCTCTACCTTTTCTGATAACCTTTGCAAATGAATTTGCTTTATCGCAACAGCCGCTTACCATTGATTTCTCACTGGCAACAACCGTTAGTATTCACTGTAATTTGTGTGGCAATAAGAATCACAAAAGTCCCAGTTCTCTTGTGTAGTACAATGGGGTAAAGTGCCTAGTTACTTTTAATATATCCAAAACCAAAATTCTGTCTTTTCACCACCAACGATCAGATGCCCGCTTTGCCCCAGTTAAAATGAATGACTCTCGCCTCGATGAAGCACCAGGCTTTAACAAACTTCTGGGACTGACCTTTACCCCCGACCTTAAATGGAATACATCAGATCCGTTGCCAAAATCACTGGAAAGATGGTGGGATCGTTCTACCGTTTCAGAAAGTATCTCACTCACGACGAAATCATCTACATGCACAGGAGTCAATTACGTCCTAAGATAGTGTACTGTTGCCACATTTGGGGGTGTAGCCCCAAAAAGCACCCTTCCCTGTCTTCAAAATTTAGTGGGTGATGACCTTTTCACCTCCCTCTTTTCTCTTTCTCACAGAAAAGACGTTACGAGTTTACCTCTGCGCTATCGATACTTTTATGGTAGGTGTTCGACTCAGCTTCAATCAATAGTCACTACCTGTAAAACGTTAACAACAAATACTCGCCTAACTAAAACAACTTTCCTTATTCCCTATCTGTGCCCAAAACTAAACAAAAATTCAATGAACTGAGCTTATTTCTGGGAAATGTCCGTTTGTGGAACGCAATATCGTTCGTCTGCTTCCCGGCTGACTGTGTGGTCATCTTCAAGTCTAATGTGAATAAATTCCTATTCAGTCGTTCATTACGATAATCTAGCCCTACCCAAGTTCCATCGTTTCTGATTTTGCCTAATCACCTACCTAACACTTAATCCTTATCCTAAAGTGGACTCCGGGCTTTGGTAAAACTGACCCTCCAAGTAAAAAAAAAAGATTAGAACATACGGAGGCAGTAGTCAATATTTTATAAATAAGAACAGACTTATCTAAACAGTTATAAATTATCATAGATATAAGGAAAGTGGCATAGATATATAGTTTCGTACTCAAGTGAAGACGATACATCTTAACATATAGAGGTAGACATTGGAAAACAGATTAATCTACGTAGCTAATACGTAATTATTTACGTATGTTTAACGTCTACCAATGTTATCATTCAGATAATCCATATTATACATGGTGTTCCAAAATTCTTGGGTACATTTTGACATTGAATATCTCGAGAACTGTTAATGTTAAGGATCTGTAAAAGAAATAAAAAAAATCGATAGCTTTACGAAACAATTCATTTAGCTTTAAAATGACATCACCTTTATCATACTACGATTCAGTTAAGCAGATATGAGGATTTCAAATGCGCCCAAGACTTTTGGAAAACCCTGTATAATAAATCGTAAACTATATAAAAAATATTGGAGAGTAAAAAATGCACCATGGATGTACTTTCGACAACTCTGTAACTTTCATTTACCCTATTTTACGCCTTTAGGTCTCATCCTCTTAAAGCGATGCTTCTGACAAAGGGTGAGAAAATGCAGTTCTTTTAGTAGGTTGTTGGTTAAGGTTAACTGTATGTGAATATTACTTAAAGTTTATTTTCTCTATCTTTGTTGCTATGTCGCTAATAAGGATGCTGCAGCTAAAGGTTTTATCAGGGCTGGGATTATCTGCCTGACAGACCAAAGGATCAAAAATTTGAAGTAACTCCAAAAGAGGCTGTCCCATCAGCAGGTGCAGCGAGTTGACGGTGGCTCGATAGTTAATGATGCAGGCTGACAATCTGGGTATACAAAGTTTGAATCCAGTTCGTTTGACAGGAACACTTTCGCTTAGGAACGTTGGCAACTTTCACGTGGTTCCTCTTGTAAGTAGCGGATATCCTTTTAGAGAGCATTTAGCTTTAAAATGACACGACTTTCATCTTATTGTTAAGCAGATATGAGGACTCGAAATGTGCCCAAGACTTTTAGATTATTCTATATATATATATATATATATATATATATATATATATATATATATATATATATATATATATAGAGAGAGAGAGAGAGAGAGAGAGAGAGAGAGAGAGAGAGAGAGACAATATGAGTGGAAAATGAATTCACAAACACTATATATTGGATAATACAGAATAAGTCATTTATTTCATGAGGATATACACACATTTATTTGAGGGATAAAGGGGGACTCTTTATACCAAGGTATTTCGAAGCCTAATGCTTTTCATCAGAAGAGTAGAGAAGGTGCTAAGTAATATAATAGGAATGTGACGTCTAGCGAAGGAATCATCAGGAACGAAATAAAAAAATTTTTTATGTTGTTAGGGGGGAAATATATTGAATTCTAAGATGAAGGAGGAGCGTACTATATAAAGTGTAGAGTAAAAAAGGTGTAGAGGGGCGGTTGGGTTGCGGTTCTATTTTATCCGTATGTAAGATGTACAGTGTCTATGTAGGGGATTTATGCTAAAGGTTTTTATCGACTATTGTCTCCTATATAAGCTCCATTGAAATTTGTTGAGCTTTTTAATATCCCGATAAGTGTCCTCTTATAGAACTGAATTTACTCTCTCCTTCTATCTATCCTCGTTATATATATATATATATATATATATATATGTATATATATGTATATATATATATATATATATATATATATATATATATATATATATAACAATCACGGCAATGGAATGAAATGTTTACCCGACACTTTCACTTTTATATAACTATCTATATATCTATATCTTTATATATCTATCTATATATCTATAAAAGTGAACGTGTGTCTGTGTATCTGTTTGTGTACATTTCCCTACGCAATAACTCTGTCAATTTTTAGTCTACAGACTCGAAATTTGATATACAGGGTACAGAGATTTGGAAAAATCTATGTGATCGATTGTCGGCCAGAAATTTGGTTGTTAATGGGTCAAAGTTCAACGATTTGACCTTTGAGAACTCTACCAAACTTCTCCGACAATTTCTGGTCTAAACATTTGAAAATTTAAATAAAGGGTATTCAGAGGTAGGGCAAGCTTTTTAATCGTTTTCTGTTGAAAATTTGAGTTACTAATATATAAAAGACTGTATGTATGTATGTTTGCATGTCTACCTAAAACTTTCGACAAATACGACGGATTTTTTCAAGATCAGTATCGTTTTGAAGTTCAACCCTTCAGACGACAAATATCGAAAAATTGGTTAAAAACATTAATATCTTCACTTTCAACTGGGCACTTTTCTACAGGGGTGTAGTCGCTTTTTTCGCCGATATTTTCGAAAGTCATGCTCTCCTTTCCGATTGTCTAGCCTTAATTAAAACATACGTCACTTCCGGTTTGGTGGTGGTCATAACAGCAAAGATGTCAGGGTTTTTCCTGTTCTTTTCCTCCTTTGCTATACGGGTTCGAGCCTGCCTTCCTACTACCACATTTTCTTTTCAACATACACCTCCAAACACCCGGGCAACGCCGGGAACCCATGTTAGTATATATAAAAATTTGACCGCTATTTTAAAGTGCTCAATTTGTTTGTTTATTTACCACAAAAAGCTTCACATTACGCTAATCAAGCAGTATAATAATATATAATACTAGCAGTTCCGTCCGGCTTCGCTCGGGCGCTATGTACTGTTCATAAGGTTATGTGCATATGTATATATTAAAACGTGTGAATATGTAAAGTAATGTATAATAGTCTTCCTTAACTACCATAGAGAAAAGACAAACAGACATTTTCACTTTCATAGATATATAAATAGATAGATAGATAGATAGATAGATAGATTGGATGCAATATACAGTAATAATTTAAAAAGTATTAAAAAGAAAAAACTCATGCGCCACTACCGAGAAGCGAAACCAAAACGTTCAGCTCACGATATATTTTGCCTCTGCCGTCAATGAGCTATGAAAACATGTTTACTGCAAGGCTAAAAATTAAAACATGACCCAATAGCTACTAAGTTATGCATTCGTAATGCCGGCGTTCGACCTTCACCTGGCACATTTCATTTTTATTTAATCTTCACAGTTTTGCATCGATTTTTCAGGACTAAAACCTAATTATAAAGTTTTGCATGGATGCAAGCACCTTATAAATGAAGTTTCATCTCTGTAGACCAAAAACTCTAGTAGGAGTTTGGTAGGCAAAATTTGTTAAATAAAAATATATACGTATACATAAATATATATGGAAACAATTTTGTGTTTACTATAAACTTTTTACGAAAATATTATGCAAGTATAAATCATGTAGAATATCTGCATGAATATAATTACACGTAATAGTTAATTAAAAATGATTATCTCATTAGAAAACCGAAGCAACTAATAGGGAATTAATTAAAATGAATGTTTAAAGGAAAATGCAAATTAGCGAGAGCGTTTGCTAGTGAATTCAATTCCACAACCCATATATAAAAAAAAATTATATTTTCTTTTTAAATAAATAGAAAAGAGGGTTTTTAATATGAATATCAATACACGCAAAAGAAAAACGATTTTATAGGAGTACTAGCATTTCAGCCCGGCGTTGCCCGGATGTTTGGATGTGTATGTTGAGCAAAAAAAAAGCGATCAATTTTTTTAATTTGATCCTTATTATTCCCCCTTAACATTTATTGTTTTGGACTACAAATCGAGTTATTAAGTTAGATCCATGTTCAAGGAACCTATACCTAAAATTTCAAGTATTTAGACCCCAAATTGTCGGAGCAGTTTGGTAGAGTTCTCAAAGGTCAAATCGTTGAACTTTGGCCCCTTAACAACCAAATTTGTAGCCGAAAACCAATATAATAGATTTTTCCAAATTTCAGTACTCTGTATATCAAATTTCGAGTCTGTAGACTTAAAATTGACAGGGTTATTGCGTAGGGAAATGTACACATACACACACAGAGACACACACAGAAACGTTCACTTTTATAGATATACTAGTATGGGTACCTGGCGTTGTCCGGGTGTTTGGAGGTGTATGCTGTGCAAATAAAAACAAAAAAAAAGGTCAATTTTTTTTAATTTGACCCCTATTATGTCCCCTTAACACATATTGTTTTGGGCTCAAATCAAGTTTTTAAGTTAGATCCATGTCCAAGGAAGCAATATCTATAATTTCAAATGCTTAGACCCAAAATTGGCGAAGGAGTTTGGTAGAGTTCTCAATGGTCAAATCATTGAACTTTGATCCCTTAACAGCAAAGTTTCTGGCCGAAAACCGATCACATAGATTTTTCGAAATCTCAGTACCCTGTATATAAAATTCCGAGTCTGTAGACTAAAAATTGACAGAGTTATTGCATTGGGAAATGTACACAGACAGACAGACACACACATACACACACAGACACACAGACACGTTCATTTTTATAGATATACTAGCATTGGTGCCGGCATTTCCCGAGTGTTTGGAGGTATATGCTGAACAAAATAAAAAGGTCAATTTTTTTTAATTTGACTCCTATTATTTTTAATTTGACCCCTTAACACATTTATTGTTTTGGGCTCAAATCAAGTTTATTGAGTTAGATCAATATCCAAGGAACCTATATCTAAAATTTCAAGTGTTTAGACCAAAAATTGTGGGAGGAGTTTGGTAGAGATCTCAATGGTCAAATCGTTGAACTTTGACCCCTTAACAGCCAAATTTCTGGCCGAAACCCGATCACATAGATTTTCCCAACTCTCATTACCCTGTATATCAAATTTCGAGTCTTTAAACTAAAAATTGACAGAGTTATTACGTAGGGAATTGTAGACAGACAGACACACAGACGGACAGACACACAGGCACACAAACACGTTCACTTTTATAGATAGATAGATAGATAGATAGATAGATAGATAGATAGATAGATAGATAGATAATACAATGTTATACAGGGTATAACGATAAAATTGTCGCCCTAGAAAAGACGACATGATTCCATTTCAATTTTATGAAAACCATTTTTTTACAGAATATCTACTATTTTTTTATATATATATTTCCATGGTGCTGGATTTGCTAGTCAGCAAGTCATATTCTGTGTAGCTTAATTGCCATATTTTCAAAACCTACTCCTAGCTTTATTCACGTAGTGAACACTTGAAATAAATACTGAAGCTAGATACATAAAATCTTATGTAGATACATGGAATATATATATATATATATATATATATATATATATATATATATATTATAGTACTGTATATATATATACATATATATATATAGTACTATATATATATAGTACTATATATATATATAGTACTATATATATATATTATAGTACTGTATATATATATATATATATATATATATATATATATATATATATATATATATATATATATATATATATATATATATAGTACTGTATGTGGATGACTATAATGCTCCTCATCTTCAGTTGAGCATATTGAGAAGTGATATACGAATTACCATTAGCGTATAAGCGACGCTCTTTGTGTAAACAAATCGAGCGGGGGTATTTCGGACCATGTCAAAACGTCGTTAAACTCACTACTCGCTCAGTATCCGCCAATAGCGTAATGGTTAGGAGCCCTGACTATACAGACGGTCTGGTTTCAATCCTGGCTTGAGATAGTTTCCTGTCTAGATGAGCTGCGAAACAGTACTGTATGTGGATGAGTCTGGATGACTATATATATATATATATATATATATATATATATATATATATATATATATATATATATATATATATAGTCATCCAGACTCATCCACATACAGTACTGTTTCGCAGCTCATCTAGAGTTGAGTTGAGTTGAGCATATTGAGAAGTGAAAAACGAATTACCATTAGCATATAAGCGACGCTCTTTGTGTAAACAAATCGAGCGGAGGTATTTCGGACGATATCAAAACATCGTTAAACTCACTACTCGTTCAAGCAGCCGCCAATAGCGTAATGGTTAGAAGCCTTGACTGCCGTGTAAACGGTCGGGTTTCAATCCTGGCTTGAGGTAGTTGCCTGTCTAGCCGCACTGATGAGCTGTGAAACAGCGAAACAGTACTGTATGTGGATGACTATATATATATATATATATAGAGAGAGAGAGAGAGATGTGTTATATATATGAAGTTTATTTTTATTTTTATTTTTATTTTTGTTGTTGATGTTTATTTTTCTTTTTACGCATTACGCTTTTTTTTTTTCGCATCCAGTACAAGAAATAGCGTCTTTGTTTATTTTGGCTGTTCTCCAGAGACGTTCCAGGATTATTGATATTGATATAAAAACTGTGTTTAAAAATAAAACTAAAAAGAGGATGTGATCAAGAAATATAAGAAGAACGTTCAATAAAAAAACACGAACAACATACTTTAAAGATGATAATCAGAGAACTATAAATATGTGTGTGTGCTCGAGTGTGTATTCATGTGTGCGTATGTGTGTGCGTATGTGTGTTTGGACATACTAGTGTACATCATTTTTCACATTCACTATTGTTCAAATATTCATATAAAGCATAGCGATACATCAGTAATTTAATTTTCCCCATTAAATTATTACCAATTATGATGACTCCCCCCCCCCCCCAAAAAAAAAAACACTGTTGGGTTTTTATAATAGAGTGGGGGATTTCTTTCCGTATTCAGTTCAAGCGACGGGATGAGTTTAAAATGCTTGTTTGAGTTGCTATTTGCTTTCTAGCTTCCTCCTGAAAGGATTTCGTCCGCGGCCTATAAAAAGGCTCGTTTTTTTATTCACTAACTTTTGCGTGACAGGATGGAATTACATATATTTATTTATATCCCTTATGAATGGATAGTTTGTATCTGTTTGAAGCTTCTATTACTGCTCAACTATTTTACCATCTTTTAATTTGCTTTGCTCTTCTGTTTCAGACTAAGGTCATATCTTTTAATACTCAATTCATGAAGGGCGTAATGTAGTGCTATATTTTTTCCTCTTATCATGACACAATTCTCCAAGGCATTACCTTCTCCTTTTTGGTAGTGGTGATAGTGGTGTTGAGGAGAGGGAGAGTGGTGTAGCATTTGTTCTGTTATCATGAGACCATCTTCACCAGAATTTTTTTGTGGGAGCGGTAGCTTAAGATCTGTTCCGTGGTCACAATACAATCCTCCTAGGGATTACTATCTCTTTTGGTGGAATGGTAGTCATGTACTAGCAAAAATATGCAAAGGTGTACACATTAGTCTTTATTATAGAGTGAAGAATATATGTGTGTGTGTGTGTCTGTGTATGTCTGTGTGTGTGTGTGTGTGTGTGTGTGTGTGTGTGTGTGTGTGTGTGTGTGCGTGCGTGCATGCGCGCACGTGCCTGTAATTGTATCGTTGTTGTTTCCTAAATATAAATTCACTGAAACTCCGGTGTTCATAAAAAATGGTTTAGTGGCAAGCAGAGCGTAATTATAATATTATAATATGTTTATTTATACAATCATTATTGACTACATATGTGCATACATGTTTCAGAGAAGGTCTGAGGACGCTGCTTAGTGCTTCTCTAAAAGAGTTGCTGCAGAAACATGTATCCACGTATGCAACAATAATGTTTGTATAAAATAAATACATTACAAATAATTACATATATGCACACTTTTATATATATATATATATATATATATATACAGAGAGAGAGAGAGAGAGAGAGAGAGAGAAAGAGAGAGAGAGAGAAAGAGAGAGAAACGGGGTGAATTGACTTAAGTACACGCATTCGAACTGAGATCGAATCGACTGAGTGATAAAAATAAAAATAAAAACGTCTCAAAATCGATAAAGTGATAAATCGTCCGTCTGTTAAAAGCGATTGATATTCATCGTTCTCAGCTGCGGCAGCGGTGTGGGGGAGGTGGAGGCACCAGGAGGGGGGGGCGGGAGAGAAGATGGACTTTTGATCGGTTCTGCATGAAAGAAGAAAGCTCAGACAATTCTTAAAGATTTTGGCACCGGTGAAGAAAGAGAAAAAAAAAAAAACTCACAAAAAAAAAAAAAGAGTCTATCGTGGCTTATATGTTAATCTCGGCCAGCAAAATAAATCCTTGGTCTTGCCAAAGGCGTGACCAGTGACCCTCATTCTTTCTTTTCTTTCCTCTCCCTTCTTCTCCTTTCCCTTCGGTGCCGAACGAGGCCACAGGTTTCGTCTGCCGGATGCGAATCGAATTCACTGATGTAGGCAGCCGTCTGAGTGACTTCATAGAGAGAAACCAGATTTTGTTGGTATTTACATCGCGTATGACACAAGGTCAGGGGAAGAGAGATTCTGTTTTAATTGATATATGCAAAGCTTTAGCAATTGAATGCGACAACAGGTCAGAAGTATAGAGCCCCTAACAAAAAATTGAACTTATCAGTTACTTGCCTCCCCACGGGACAGAGTTAGACACCAGGGTCGTTTTTTTAACGTGGGCAAAAGGAACAAAAATAAAAATTCTCAGTCGTGAACAGATACTACACTTTGATCTTGGTCCGAACAGAGTTAGACACAAAGTTGAGTTTCAATGTAAAGAAATTATAACTCTCCAAAAGGGGCACTCCGAATTATGACAAAAACTAAAATTGCCTCAGTCTATAACGATTTCTCCTTAACTGATCGAACACACAACCAGATAGAGTATAATATAAAAAATAATAATAATTGTTTGGAGTGCCGATCACTGAATATAAGGACTGGAATTAAGGATGTAATCAAAGTTTAATATCTGTTCTATCTACAGGCAGTCAGGGAATAAGCCCTTAAGAAAACATTATACAATTTTCATTTTGATCTCTATCAAGAGTTTCTCTTCTAAGGGGAGTCGTACTTTCTCTTGACTTTAAAAAACGACCTTGCGTTTAACTTAACATTCGTCAGGTATCGGCAAGAAAATTAATAAAAGTGTAGTTTTTTTTTTCTTTTCATCACTAATGCTTACTAGCAAAGAATTTCTATGTACTTGTATGTTCGTATCACGTCGGGGTCACCATTTTTTGACGGTTACACTTCACATAAATTAGAGTATTAAGTCCTGTAATAATCTGTAAGGAAAGGATCACCAAAGAAAGCAAAGCAAACTCGTTTATAAACAGTAAATCGTATGTATGTATATATATATATATATATATATATATATATATATATATATATATATATATATACTTCGTTTAATCACATAAATTAATATACGAAAGTATAATTTTATGCTTAAACATTAATTATTTACTTCAACAGTGTTCAATACATGGGTAGAGCAAGGTAGTAATCTATAAAAAATATATGGCAATTAAGCTACACAGAATATTCCGTGTTTCATTTTCGTGAGAATTTCTCGGGCTTATGATTAATTGCCATATATATTTTTTATAAATTACTTTATATATATATATATATATATATATATATATATATATATATATATATATATATACATATATATACACACATATATACACACATATATAAACATATATATATATACATATATACATACATATATATGATGAAAATAATGGAAATAAACCGTGCCGGAGACTTCTTGAATCTGCGCTTATCGCAATTTCAAGCACTATTAAACAACGTGGAGGTTTCTATAACATAGCGCCATTAATAAGTAAACTGTTATTAAAAGAACATTATTTAACTGTGGACACAGATTAACTTTCTCACACCAATTCAATAGCAGTATCAGAATTTTGGGGGAATTTTCAGCCGAGTCGCCATTTTGAATAGACACCTATCTTTCTATCAGATTATAACAATATGAAAACGTAATTTAAACCCGTAGATTTTATTTCAATAAAACGAGCAAAGACCAAATTTTAATATCATAAAAGCTTTAATAGAGAAATAAACAATTTTATTTATTTTTCCTTCGATTTCTTCACTCAACATTTCACGGAATGTCGAACAAATAACACAGTTGAATCTTACGATATATATTTTAAACGGCAAAATATCACTCACCTGCTCCATGAGTAAGATATGCTTTCTTTTAATCTTCCTGTATGAGAATTTATTCATATTTATGTATTATAATCCATGTATTTTTTAAATGGAAGGATTTTTCCAACACATATCGCGACAACGCGTGTCTTTCAAGAAAGTTGTAAAGACATCGGATGTTAAGATTATCACTTACTTATGTACGGAAGCCTATAAGTGTAAAAAAAAACACTAATTCAGAAACCTTAATAATCTCGATATTGGATTATATTCCTTCAAATTTTCCACTTTTAAAGGTTTTCGGAGGCGCTGAAAACGGAAATAACCATTTATATATACGGCAAACAAAACTAGTAGTTTCCAAGATAAAAAATTTTACAAATGGTCACAAAGTGGGGGGTCACTTTTCTATAATGATGTGACGTCAAATGGGTCCCACTTTATGGCCACATTGCAATGAACAGATTTGGCCGTAATTTTAAAGGAATTTTCGAGGGTGGCTTCATATTGACCCTATATGAATAAAGGGAGATAACATCGTCCTTTTTTTAATGTGGGCGCCTTTACGCTATCGTACATCAAAACTGGGATTTTTCATTTTTGGATTTACACGGATTGCGAAATGACGAAGATATGCAATGTAATTTTTTTTTTTAAATATTTTAAAGAAATACCTGAATTTTTTATTTATTATACTATAAATCTGCATTATAGGATTTCGTCTTTTTTTTTTATATATCGAAAAAAAGGAAACCAGGAATTAAATATAAAAATATACACTGACCGAAAAATAATGACTGGAAAATTCTAAACAAAAATTAAGCTTCCACGTAAAAAAACAAAACAAAAAAAAAACACGTGGTTATCGAAAAAAGAAGGATTTACATTTTGGACTTTACCGGTAAATTTACAGATAAGTGATATTTTTTTGTTGCTTTAAATTTGAGTATTTTATTTATTCATGTTTTATCTTCAATTTGTGATATATAAAACGTGTCGACCAAAATTAATTATTAAAATTCTCAAAGACATTTCAAAATGGGGGGTGAATTTATAAAACAACGTTTGTCTAAAATATTATATTCAGTTTATTGGAAAGAGCATAAAATTTTACATTCACCCTGAAAAAAACGTAACAATTGAACGAATAGGAAAATTTTGATAGATTTTTAAAGTTTAAAAATTGAAAAATATTCATCTCATAAAAATCAATTGATTTCATTACGTAACAAAATGGCTCCCAGAGCGCACGCACGCACTTTGTAAACACTGTTTTTTAAACAATGAAAAATAATATTTCTATTATTTTTTAAACAACTTAAATAGTTTATTTTGGAAGCATATTCTATAAAGAAAATAAATAACCCACTTTAGAAAGAGAAATTACGAGTTTTCTATATTTTATTCGCAGTTTTCTGTTAGGGGTGTCAAAAATTCCCCCAAAATTCTGATACTGCTACCAATTCAAACACCCCCTGTAATAATTAACACATAATCTCAATCAATAAATTACATAAAAAACACTCATTTCATTTCTGTTACAAACTTATATTTGAATTTCAACAGATATATCTTTTTCCCAATAGAATATAAACTTGCGTTCATAGTTTTAAATTAAATTAACGACTATATGACGTCACTAAAATTTCCTTCTCTTTAACAGCGCCAGTTCCCCCCTCCTTTTTGAAGTTCCAACATCAATTTTCCGTTTCTTTGTAATAGAACTGCGTCACACTGTGCACGTGAAACATTTTCAAATATTTTGTACTGGTATATATATTTGGTTTCTTAATCTCATTCATCCAGAGGAAGTCTCGAAATAAAGACGAAACGTTGATGAACACATAATACGGTTTGTTCCTTTTTATTTTCTCTATACATATATATACGTATATATATATATATATATATATATATATATATATATATATATATATATATATATACATATGTACATATATATATATATATATATATATATACATATGTACATATATATACATATATATATATATATATATATATATATATATATATATATATATATATAAAGATAGATAGTAAATTATGAAAATATATATGGCAATTAAGATGCACAGGATATTCTGCGTTTCATTCTCGTGAAAATTCGTCAGGCTTAGACATATATATATTTTCATAACTTACTACCTAGCTCCACTTATGTATGGAGCACTGTTGAAGTAAATACTGAAAATTTACGCATAAAATCTTGTCTTCGTATATTAATTTATGTGATTAAATTAAGTAATCACATATATATATATATATATATATATATATATATATATATATATATATATATATATATATATATATATATATATTCAAGAAGACGTTATTAGATAAAGCGGAGATACTTTGCTTTATGATTCTGTTTTTTATTTTTTCGATTTACCGTATAACCTTTTTTATATCAAAATCGAAAATATTGCTGAAAATTCCATAGTTTTCACGAGCGCATTCGATGCGACTGCGAATCATCTTCGAGTATTGAGAAGGTGAATGTGAGTAGGAGCGAAAAATAGAAATTTAAAAAATAAAAAGTAGAATATGCAATAAATTATATCGCCTGAATGAAGGTTAAAAGTACATAAAAAGTCGATTAAAAATTTGTGTATAAAATAAGTCCGTTGTCCAATATTGGCAAAATCCGTCGTTTACGCGCTACGTCAGACGTTGTTATTCTTATCGAATACAATGTTATTTATTTCAAGAATTTTTAATTTTTTAAAATTATTTTCGCGGTGTACATTTTTTGTATTATCAACAAAAATTTGTTTAAGATTGGAGGGGGCAGTTATGTTCTTTTATTAAATGTTGGTATATGACGCTGGTGTTGTTTAAATGCATAGCGTCGGCGGGACAATGTTGTCGTTGTATGTATTATTCTTATGTTTATATTGGGGGGTAAATTCGCCTAAAAGGCATTTGAACTTATACACAACATTAGTTTGTTTTAATGTTTTTTTTATAACCGGGGATGAGTTATTTTTAACCACGAGGTTTTGAGTTCTAAACTTATTCTAGTAAATAATAAATTTAATTTTACCGTTGCTATCAACAAGAGTTAAGTATCTATGGACGACGCTATGAATTGCTATTTCTTCAACTCTAAAATTTGGTTGCATTTGGTTTTGGTAAAATATATTAATAGAGATGGCATTATGGTACTGGCTAATATTATTGTCAGGATTTTGTAGGGATTGTAGCGTTAGTTTATTTGTTCATCAACAATATAGTTGGGAAAGTAATTATTGATGAGTACCTGCTTTATATTTTTTATTTTGATAAGTAATACTTTTCTAATGGAGGAGATCAGTTTTGCGCGATTTAATAGATTTTTTAATTATAATTATCTTGTAACGTTGTGAATTCTGAGTTCCTTAGTTTAAAACCAAAGCTACTTAATTGATTTACGTACTTGTTGAATATAACATGTTTGTACTGTAACGAGTACATACATTAGACAGACTTTTATGTACAGTATAACCCCGGAATACAGTGACCCTAGGATACGTTTTTTTTTCAGGTTACGATATGGAATACGATGTTTTTTCCGGCCCCTGGTTACGGTATTTGCCCTGTCTTATGGTGTTATTATGTTATTTGATTATATATATGTGTATTATATATTGTACTGTATTTTGTAACTAATTTTTAATAGATTTTTTAATTATAACTATCTTGTACCGTTGTGGGCAGTCACTTTTAAAGTTCAGGAAGTTGGAACTTATGCTGGTTGTTTGTTTTTTTTCTTGTTGTTGTTGTTGTTTTTGTTTTTTTATACAGATGTGTCAAAATATCATTGGACGTATCTATAAGGACGTCAAGAAATGGAATTTTTTGTTATTATTCAATTCTACTGTTAACTTAACGATTTAGTTGGGTTTTTTTTAAGAGACCCTCTAGTTTGTATATCTGTTCATTATTTTCCGCTAAAGTAAGTATGTCGTCCACACAGCGTACATATACTTTATATCATTTTTAAATATTTTATTCTCTAGATGTGCTACTTAGCGTCGGTCCGAGGACTGATCGCATTGCAACTCTATTCCATCTATTTGGGTATAGATGTTACCGTTGGGGAAATAGAAGGGTACTTGAGTATTACAGATTAATAATATTTTTAATATCTTTTATTATTTAGTTTTAAGTGGAGGAAGTGACGGAGTTTTGTAAATTTTGTTAATAATTATAGCGATTATTTCTGCTCATCGGGAGAAGCAATGATTTTATTTTCCGGTTGAATCTTTTTTAGTATTTGCGTTAGTAGTTTAGACTTGACATTATATTTGATTGGAATATACAGGATAATAAGTTCGTTTAGGGTTTTTGTAAGAAAATAGAGGGGAGTAAGAATTTGGGATATGATAGATCGGAGAGGAGAATTAGGTTTGTGTATCTTGGTATATAGGTAGCCAGGTTTATAGTATCTAATTATTTGGGGGAGTAGATAATTATCAATTTGTGCGTTATTTGCTGTACTTAGTTTGTTAACTTACCTGTAAATTTGTAAGACTTTTACTAATTTTTCTTTTTTTTATTTCTTATGATCATTAAGTATGTTTTGAAGTTTCTCATTACAATCGGATTTATTAAGGACAATGGAGATATTTGCTTTCTCGGCTTTTTTTTTTAACTATATTAGGATGGTTACGAAGTTCTTTGGCGGCATTTTTTTTTTTTTTTAGATCGGGAGTTGTGAATTTTTTTTTTTTTTTAGATCGGGAGTTGTGAATTTTTTTTTTTTTTTTTAGATCGGGAGTTGTGAATTTTTTTTTTTTTTTTTTAGATCGGGAGTTGTGAATTTTTTTTTTTTTTTTAGATCGGGAGTTGTGAATTTTTTTTTTTTTTTTTTAGATCGGGAGTTGTGAATTTTTTATTTTATTTTATCGAATCATGTTTTTATGGCCGTCACTTTTAGAATATCACGCAAGCCAGGATGAATTGTGATTTTGTTTCCTTTTGCAACGTTCGTAATTCTATCTTCCGGTTAAATTGTTGTGAGAGATTACAATTAGATTCAAGATTTAGGAACTATTTTTGTTGTTCCGTAATCAGAAAGATTTATATAAAATCATGTGTTATTGGCCAATATGATTGATCCATTATATAGAGAATATAATTTTTTTTGTATGGTTAGTCTATGCGAGTGTTCGCAATTAGAGGTGATATCAGTGAGTCGTTGTGAAGTTCAGAGTATCGGTCATTGGTAATTCGGTCCTTCAGCTTTTCTTCAACTTCATGTAGTTCATTTGTGTGTTTAAGAATTTATTCTTGGGCGTTGTTGATTTGCCTTTTAACTAAATCAATTCTTAAATTACAAGCATTAGTTTCCCGTTGAGCTACTGGATCGTGTCATTTGAAATTGTTATATTTAGGCAGCATTTTTTTTATTATTATTCAAACTGGCATTAAATACAACTTTGCTTTATGATTCTTTTTTTTTTTATTTCGATTTTCCGATTTTTTTATATCAAAATCGAAAACGTAGCTGAAAGTTCCATAGTTATCACGAGCGCTTTCGATTCGACTGCGAATCACTTTGAGGTGTTGAGGAGGTGAAAGTGAATAGAGCGAAAAATGGAAATTAAAAAAGTGAAAAATAAAATTATACATTAAATTGTAGCGAGTGACAGATGGTTAAAAGTTTATAAAAAGTCGATGAAAAGTCGATTAAAACTTAAGTCGATTAAAAATCTGAGTATTAAAATCAACGAGTCCGTGGGTCAACATTGGCAAAACCGTCTTTTACGCGCTACGCCAGACATTTTAACACGTTGCTGCTTTTCTCGAATGCAATGTTATTTATAGTAGGGTGATGAGTTCGAATGTATGATGCTTCGGAACTTTTAATTTTTTAAATTATTTTCGCACTGTACAATTTTTGTATAATCAACAAGAATTTGTCTAAGATTGGATGGGGGAAAGTTATGTACTTTTATTAAATGTTTGAAAATTAATAAAAAGGAAAGTATCTCCGTTGAATTTTATAATGTCTGCTTGAATGAAAAAATGCTGCCTAAATATAACAATTTTAAAAAAATATATATATATAAATATATATATATATAAATATATATATATATATTTATATATATATAAATATACGTATATATATATAAATATATATATATATATATATATATATATATATATATATATATATATATATATATATATATATATATATATATATATTTAAAATTGTTATATTTAGGCAGCATTTTCTTCCTTTTGGATCATTTTCGACCATTTGGAACTTACCTGTTGGATTGGAAATTTTTAATTCAACCGTGTTTGGAGTTTACCATTCTTGGATTTTTTACCCTTCACCGGACTATCCATTCATGTGAAATCTTTTTATCATTTTTCTTTTACCTCCTATTCCCCTTACCTCACCCTTTTTTTAACCAAGTAAGATCTGTGACTTACTTGTGGTTTCATTAAATACTTTTACATGCAAAATCCGATCCCGCATTTTGCTAATTCCTGCCCTCTGATGAGAAGGAGAGTATTTCTTCGAAACTCCGCGGATTAAGGACTATCCACTTATCTTGTGCTTCCTTTTTAAAATTAAATATGTTTTTAACTCTTTTTCAAGATGTCTTTTAACATGTTTAATTAATCATTTGTTCATATTATAAGCTCTATTTCCTTTTTGGTTTTATTGAGCTTTTACATCTGGTTGAGATTACTTTACTTGTAAATATTAACTCTTTAATATTTATAATATATTTTAAGTTTACCATTTTGATTACCTTGGTAAACTTATTGTAATTTTTATTTATATATATATATATATATATATATATATATATATATATATATATATATATATATATATATATATATATATATGGGGGGTGCGGGTATGGTGCACACTGTATGCACACTGTATGCAGCAAAATCCGCGCTAAGCGTGGATATTTTTGTTTATATATATATATATATATATATATGTGTGTGGGGGGGGGTGCGCGTATATATATATATATATATATATATATATATATATATAAACAAAAATATCCACGCTTAGCGCGGACTTTGCTGCATACAGTGTGCACCATCTCTAGGTCGGAGACAATCATCATGTCAGGTTTGATCATGATCGGTTAAGCGTAATGAGCTGTAAGAGAGTATATATATATATATATATATATATATATATATATATATATATATATATACATATATATATGTATATATATGTATATATATACATACATATATACATATATGTATATATATGTATACATATATACATACATATATACATATATATTATATATATATATATATATATATATATATATATATATATATATATATATACATACATATATATACATAGACTATGACCTTTACATTGGAAAATGTGTACATTATCCCTAGGTGAGTGATCATCATAATGCAAAGTTTAGTCATGATAAGTCCACTGGTGTGTCTTGTAGGAGAGTATATATATGCTATGACTTTTACCTTTGACCATAACCTTTGACCATAACCTTTGACCATAACCTTGCAAAATGATGTGCATGATCCTTAGGTGGGGGGGACCATCATCATGCCAGTTTTTATCATGATCGGTTCACTGGTGTGGGCTGTAGGAGAATTGTACGCACAGACACAGACAAGCGCTAATATATATATATATATATATATATATATATATATATATATATATATATATATATATATATATATATATATGCACCATACAAAAAGTTGTTTCATGTTTCAACCAGAACTTGCTCCCATACTTACGAAACTATTTAAGCGCTGCCTTAAGGAGAAGTGCTTTCCGACTCCCTGGAAGACCTCTTCAGTTTGCCCTATATTTAAGAACTCAGGTGATAAGTCATCTCCCTCTCAATACAGACCTATAAGTCTCCTGTGTGTTATGAGTAAGTTGCTGGAATCCATATTAAATAGAGAAATAGTCAACCACCTCAGCAGGAATAACCTTCTTAGTGACACACAATATGGTTTCGCTCTGCAAGATCTACCGCAGATGTGCTGACGGTTATATCCAACAGGATAAGTGAATCTCTTGACAAAGGCTTCCTTTCTAGGGCAATTGCTCTTGACATATCAAAGGCCTTTGACAAGGTATGTCATAAGGGTCTACTTCACAAGATTTCCAGCTACGGTATAACGGGAAATGTTTTCTCAATCATTAAATCATTTCTCTCCGATAGGCTCATAAGAGTAGTGGTAGATGGACAAAAATCGGAGGCCTGCAATATAAATGCTGGAGTCCCTCAGGGGTCAATCCTGGGCCCAACTCTCTTCCTGATCTACATCAATGACCTCCCTAAACACATACTTAAATCATTCGTTGACATCTATGCTGATGACACGACCATCTACGGCAACACATCAAAGGCTGTAAATGACAAAGTTCTCTCTGATTCCCTCTCCTCTGATCTCGAGCGCGTGGTTCAGTGGGGGAAGATGTGGCTGGTTACCTTTAATGCATCCAAAACCAAACTCCTATCCTTACATCATCAACGCTCTGATCCCCAGCTGGCATCAATTGTGATGGATGGCTCTCGTTTGGGTGAGGCTCCGTGTTTTGACAAGCTTCTGGGTTTGACCTTTACTCCTGATCTGAAATGGAACACATACATCAAGTCTGTTGTCAAGGTCGCTGGAAAGATGGTGGGATCCTTCTACCGCTCCAGAAGATATCTCACTACTGATGCAATTCTCTATCTATATAAAAGCCAAGTACGTCCAAGGATGGAATACTGTTGCCATATCTGGGCAGGAGCTGCTAAAAACAGCCTATCCTGCCTTGACAGAGTACAAAATAGACTTCGTGGCTTAGTGGGGGATGCCCTTTTCTCTACCCTGCAACCTCTCTCCCACAGAAGAGACGTTGCGAGCCTGTCCTTGTTTTATCGTTATTTCCATGGCAGATGCTCGTCTGAACTCCAATCTCTGGTCCCCCCTCGCCAATCTTTCACGAAAAACACCCGTCTAGCTGAATCCACTGTGAAAAATTTCCCCCACTCTATATCTGTGCCTAAATCAAAACGCGGATTCCATGAACAAAGCTTCTTTCTTAGAACTGCACGCCTGTGGAACTCTGTTCCGTCTGCCTGCTTCCCTCCGGACTACAACTTGGATGTCTTCAAGTCCAATGTTAACAAATTCCTAATGAACCGCCCCCTTAAGTAAACACTTCAGCAAATCTCCTCACTAACTTAATGTACTTGCAATAACCCTTATCCCTGAGTGGCTTCCGGGCCTTGATAAGTGGTGATCACTGTGTAAAAAAAAAAAAAATATCTACATAAAATGCTATAAGGAAATATAATATTTTATTTAACAATATTTAGTATTTATATCAACAGTATTTTACTCAGTACGTGAGTAGAACTAAGTAGTAAGTTCTAAAAGTATATAGAAATTAAGCTACGCAGAATCTTCCAGATTTCATTCTCGTTGGAAATCGTCAGGCTGCGAATTCAATGATGGCTTCATGACTTGGTTTGAATCTTCCGACCAGCAATAATTATTACTACTTACACTGATGTGAAAACATAAAGTAACAGTCACTTCATGACAGACTTGAACTTTCGTTGGCACTGCCTCCTTCAACCCTGAAATCATAAATATCATGATACCTTTATATAAGTTGCCAGTTTCATCACCAACATACTTCTCACCATGAAACTGAGTTCTCTTTTGAAGGTACATTTCATCCAACATCAAGATACAATCCTGAGAAAGTTGACTTTTTTCCCAAGAGAGATTTTGCAGCAGTTATAGATTCTACATCACCGTTTTGTATTTTTTCTAATGAAGGAAATGGTAATTGCTCAACCAGTAGTTTATATGGTTGAAAAGTATAGCGCAATAATAAAGAGAATCTGATTAGTTCAACAAAAAATGAAGGGCGACCCTTAGGTTTAAAATGTTGAAATTTGTATAGTTCTTTTAGAATGAAATTTGGAGGTTCTGCTACAATGTTTTGAATATAAGAGGGGAAATTCTTCAGCATGCTATACCTTGTAAGTTTTGCCTTCACAAACCAATGTGGTAATGGTATTGGATTTCCATGATACTGAAGTTGAACGTGTAAATTGTTGTCAATCCGAATGCACTCTTTCAGTAATGGAAAATTTGTCTCAAAATCTATTCGTAAAATCCATACATATTTTTCATTTTTTTTTTAAATTGAAACCAGTGGGGCAACACTTTGTTTCTTCCAAATCTTCGAAACTCATAATAATATCTGCTGAAAGAAAATTTGGTCGTTCATCATCTTGGTAATTTCGATCCTTTGGGGCTTTTCTCATTGTGTTTGAATAGAAAACAATTTATGGGCTTTTCTTTTCTTAGTTTTTTGTTAAACATTTCTTCGTTTTTCGTTTTACATTTCCTTTTCTTAGTTTTTCCTTTCACATTTTCTTTTCTTAGTTTTTTGTTTCATATTTTCTTTTCTCCGTTTTTTTTTGCGTTACATTTTTGTCTTAGTTTTTAGTTTCACATTGTCTTTTCTTAGTTTTTTATTTCACATTTTCTTTTCTTCGTTTTTTCTTTCATACTTTCTTTTCTTCCTTTTTTGTTGCATATTTTCTTTGCTGCCTTTTTGTTTTATATTTTCTTTTCTTAGTTTCTTGTTTCAAATTGTCTCTTTTTAGTTTTTATGTTTCACATTTTATTTTCTTCCTTTTATCCCCATTTTCTTTTCTTAGTTTTTTGTTTCCCATTTTCTTTTCTTAGTTTTTTGTTTCACATTTCTTCAGTTTTCGTTTTACATTTCCTTTTCTTAGTTTTTCCTTTCACATTTTCTTTTCTTAGTTTTTTTTCACATTTTCTTTTCTTTGTTTTTTTTTTGTTTCACATTTTCTCTTTTTTAGTTTTTTGTTTCATATTTTCTCTTTTTAGTTTTTTATTTCACATTTTCTTTTCTTTGTTTTTTGTTTCACATTTTCTTTTCTTCGTTTTTTGTTTCACATTTTCTTTTCTTCGTTTTTTGTTTCACATTTTCTTTTCTTCGTTTTTTGTTTCACATTTTCTTTTCTTAGTTTTTTGTTTCATATTTTCTCTTTTTAGTTTTTTGTTTCAAATTTTCTTTTCTTTGTTTTTGTTTCACATTTTCTTTTCTTAGTTTTTTGTTTCACATTTTCTTTTCTTAGTTTTTTGTTTCACATTTTCTTTTCTTAGTTTTTTATTTCACATTTTCTCTTTTTTAGTTTTTTGTTTCATATTTTCTCTTTTTAGTTTTTTATTTCACATTTTCTTTTCTTAGTTTTTTATTTCACATTTTCTTTTCTTAGTTTTTTGTTTCACATTTTCTCTTTTTTAGTTTTTTGTTTCATATTTTCTCTTTTTAGTTTTTTATTTCACATTTTCTTTTCTTAGTTTTTTGTTTCACATTTTCTTTTCTTAGTTTTTGTTTCACATTTTCTTTTCTTAGTTTTTTGTTTCACATTTTCTTTTCTTAGTTTTTTATTTCACATTTTCTCTTTTTTAGTTTTTTGTTTCATATTTTCTCTTTTTAGTTTTTTATTTCACATTTTCTTTTCTTAGTTTTTTATTTCCCATTTTCTTTTCTTAGTTTTTTGTTTCACATTTTCTCTTTTTAGTTTTTTGTTTCACATTTTCTTTTCTTAGTTTTTTGTTTCACATTTTCTGTTCTTAGTTTTTTGTTTCACATTTTCTTTTCTTAGTCTTCTATTTCACATTTTCTTTTCTTTGTTTTTTGTTTCACATTTTCTCTTTTTAGTTTTTATGTTCCACATTTTATTTTCTTATTTTTTGTTTCCCATTTTCTTTTCTTAGTTTTTTGTTTCACATTTCTTCGGTTTTCGTTTTACATTTCCTTTTCTTAGTTTTTCCTTTCACATTTTCTTTTCTTAGTTTTTTATTTCATATTTTCTTTTCTTAGTTTTTTATTTCCCATTTTCTTTTCTTAGTTTTTTATTTCACATTTTCTCTTTTTAGTTTTTTGTTTCACATTTTCTTTTCTTAGTTTTTTGTTTCACATTTTCTTTTCTTAGTTTTTTGTTTCACATTTTCTGTTCTTAGTTTTTTGTTTCACATTTTCTTTTCTTAGTCTTCTATTTCACATTTTCTTTTCTTTGTTTTTTGTTTCACATTTTCTCTTTTTAGTTTTTATGTTTCACATTTTATTTTCTTATTTTTTGTTTCCCATTTTCTTTTCTTAGTTTTTTGTTTCACATTTCTTCGGTTTTCGTTTTACATTTCCTTTTCTTAGTTTTTCCTTTCACATTTTCTTTTCTTAGTTTTTATTTCATATTTTCTTTTCTTCGTTTTTTTTTGCGTTACATTTTTGTCTTAGTTTTTAGTTTCATATTTTCTTTTCTTAGTTTTTTGTTGCTTTACATTTTTGTCTTAGTTGTTAGTTTCACATTTTCTTTTCTTTGTTTTTTCACGTTTTCTTTTCTTAAGTTTTTAGTTTCACATTTTCTTTTCTTTGTTTTTATTCACATTTTCTTTTCTTAAGTTTTTAGCTTCACATTTTCTTTTCTTTGTTTTTTTTTCACATTTTCTTTTCTTAAGTTTTTAGTTTCACATTTTCTTTTCTTTGTTTTTTTCACATTTTCTTTTCTTAAGTTTTTAGTTTCACATTTCCCTTTCTTTGTTTTTATTCACATTTTCTTTTCTTAAGTTTTTAGTTTCACATTTTCTTTTCTTTGTTTTTTTTCACATTTTCTTTTCTTAAGTTTTTAGTTTCACATTTCCTTTTCTTTGTTTTTATTCACATTTTCTTTTCTTAAGTTTTTAGTTTCACATTTTCTTTTCTTTGTTTTTTTTCCACATTTTCTTTTCTTAAGTTTTTAGTTTCACATTTCCTTTTCTTTGTTTTTATTCACATTTTCTTTTCTTAAGTTTTTAGCTTCACATTTTCTTTTCTTTGTTTTTTTTTTCCACATTTTCTTTTCTTAAGTTTTTAGCTTCACATTGTCTTTTCTTTGTTTTTATTCGCATTTTCTTTTCTTAAGTTTTTAGTTTCACATTTTCTTTTCTTTGTTTTTTTTCACATTTTCTTTTGTTAAGTTTTTAGTTTCACATTTTCTTTTCTTTGTTTTTTTTTTCACATTTTCTTTTCTTAAGTTTTTAGTTTCACATTTCCTTTTCTTTGTTTTTATTCACATTTTCTTTTCTTAAGTTTTTAGCTTCACATTTTCTTTTCTTTGTTTTTTTTCCACATTTTCTTTTCTTAAGTTTTTAGCTTCACATTGTCTTTTCTTTGTTTTTATTCGCATTTTCTTTTCTTAAGTTTTTAGTTTCACATTTTCTTTTCTTTGTTTTTTTTCACATTTTCTTTTGTTAAGTTTTTAGTTTCACATTTTCTTTTCTTTGTTTTTTTTCACACTTTCTTTTCTTAAGTTTTTAGTTTCACATTTTCTTTTCTTTGTTTTTTTTTCACATTTTCTTTTCTTAAGTCTTTTGTTTCACATTTTCTTTTCTTAGTTTCTTGTTTCAAATTTTCTTTTCTTAGTTTTTTGTTTCATATTTTCTTTTCTTAGTGTTTTGTTTCACATTTTCTTTTCTTAGTTTTTTATTTCACATTTTCTTTTCTTAGTTTCTTGTTTCAAATTTTCGTTTCTTCCTTTTTGTTTCATATTTTCTTTTCTTAGTTTTTTGTTTCAAATTTTCTTTTCTTAGTTTTTTGTTTCATATTTTCGTTTCTTCCTTTTTGTTTCATATTTTCTTTTCTTAGTTTTTTGTTTCACATTTTTTTTTCTTAGTTTTTTATTTCACATTTTCTTTTCTTAGTTTTTTATTTCACATTTTCTTTTCTTAGTTTTTTGTTTCAAATTTTCTTTTCTTAGTTTTTTGTTTCATATTTTCTTTTCTTCCTTTTTGTTTCAAATTTTCTTTTCTTAGTTTTTTGTTTCATATTTTCTTTTCTTAGTTTTTTGTTTCAAATTTTCTTTTCTTTGTTTTTTTTTTCAAATTTTCTTTTCGTAGTTTTTTGTTTCACATTTTCTTTTCTTAGTTTTTTGTTTCATATTTTCTTTTCTTAATTTTTTGTTTCATATTTTCTTTTCTTAGTTTTTTGTTTCATATTTTCTTTTCTTAGTTTTTTATTTAAAATTTTCTTTTCTTAGTTTTTTGTTTCAAATTTTCTTTTCTTAATTTTTTGTTTCATATTTTCTTTTCTTAGTTTTTTATTTCACATTTTCTTTTCTTAGTTTTTTATTTCACATTTTCTTTTCTTAGTTTTTGTTTCACATTTTCTTTTCTTAGTTTTTTGTTTCACATTTTCTTTTCTTAGTTTTTTGTTTCACATTTTCTGTTCTTAGTTTTTTGTTTCACATTTTCTTTTCTTAGTCTTCTATTTCACATTTTCTTTTCTTAGTTTTTTGTTTCACATTTTCTCTTTTTAGTTTTTATGTTTCACATTTTATTTTCTTATTTTTTGTTTCCCATTTTCTTTTCTTAGTTTTTTGTTTCACATTTCTTCGGTTTTCGTTTTACATTTTCTTTTCTTAGTTTTTCCTTTCACATTTTCTTTTCTTAGTTTTTAGTTTCATATTTTCTTTTCTTCGTTTTTTTTGCGTTACATTTTTGTCTTAGTTTTTAGTTTCATATTTTCTTTTCTTAGTTTTTTTTTGCTTTACATTTTTGTCTTAGTTGTTAGTTTCACATTTTCTTTTCTTTGTTTTTTCACGTTTTCTTTTCTTAAGTTTTTAGTTTCACATTTTCTTTTCTTTGTTTTTTTCACATTTTCTTTTCTTAAGTTTTTAGTTTCACATTTTCTTTTCTTTGTTTTTATTCACATTTTCTTTTCTTAAGTTTTTAGTTTCACATTTTCTTTTCTTTGTTTTTTTTCACATTTTCTTTTCTTAAGTTTTTAGTTTCACATTTCCTTTTCTTTGTTTTTATTCACATTTTCTTTTCTTAAGTTTTTAGTTTCACATTTTCTTTTCTTTGTTTTTTCACGTTTTCTTTTCTTAAGTTTTTAGTTTCACATTTTCTTTTCTTTGTTTTTATTCACATTTTCTTTTCTTAAGTTTTTAGCTTCACATTTTCTTTTCTTTGTTTTTTTTTCACATTTTCTTTTCTTAAGTTTTTAGTTTCACATTTTCTTTTCTTTGTTTTTTTCACATTTTCTTTTCTTAAGTTTTTAGTTTCACATTTCCCTTTCTTTGTTTTTATTCACATTTTCTTTTCTTAAGTTTTTAGTTTCACATTTTCTTTTCTTTGTTTTTTTTCACATTTTCTTTTCTTAAGTTTTTAGTTTCACATTTCCTTTTCTTTGTTTTTATTCACATTTTCTTTTCTTAAGTTTTTAGTTTCACATTTTCTTTTCTTTGTTTTTTTTCCACATTTTCTTTTCTTAAGTTTTTAGTTTCACATTTCCTTTTCTTTGTTTTTATTCACATTTTCTTTTCTTAAGTTTTTAGCTTCACATTTTCTTTTCTTAGTCTTCTATTTCACATTTTCTTTTCTTAGTTTTTTGTTTCACATTTTCTCTTTTTAGTTTTTATGTTTCACATTTTATTTTCTTATTTTTTGTTTCCCATTTTCTTTTCTTAGTTTTTTGTTTCACATTTCTTCGGTTTTCGTTTTACATTTTCTTTTCTTAGTTTTTCCTTTCACATTTTCTTTTCTTAGTTTTTAGTTTCATATTTTCTTTTCTTCGTTTTTTTTGCGTTACATTTTTGTCTTAGTTTTTAGTTTCATATTTTCTTTTCTTAGTTTTTTTTTGCTTTACATTTTTGTCTTAGTTGTTAGTTTCACATTTTCTTTTCTTTGTTTTTTCACGTTTTCTTTTCTTAAGTTTTTAGTTTCACATTTTCTTTTCTTTGTTTTTTTCACATTTTCTTTTCTTAAGTTTTTAGTTTCACATTTTCTTTTCTTTGTTTTTATTCACATTTTCTTTTCTTAAGTTTTTAGTTTCACATTTTCTTTTCTTTGTTTTTTTTCACATTTTCTTTTCTTAAGTTTTTAGTTTCACATTTCCTTTTCTTTGTTTTTATTCACATTTTCTTTTCTTAAGTTTTTAGTTTCACATTTTCTTTTCTTTGTTTTTTCACGTTTTCTTTTCTTAAGTTTTTAGTTTCACATTTTCTTTTCTTTGTTTTTATTCACATTTTCTTTTCTTAAGTTTTTAGCTTCACATTTTCTTTTCTTTGTTTTTTTTTCACATTTTCTTTTCTTAAGTTTTTAGTTTCACATTTTCTTTTCTTTGTTTTTTTCACATTTTCTTTTCTTAAGTTTTTAGTTTCACATTTCCCTTTCTTTGTTTTTATTCACATTTTCTTTTCTTAAGTTTTTAGTTTCACATTTTCTTTTCTTTGTTTTTTTTCACATTTTCTTTTCTTAAGTTTTTAGTTTCACATTTCCTTTTCTTTGTTTTTATTCACATTTTCTTTTCTTAAGTTTTTAGTTTCACATTTTCTTTTCTTTGTTTTTTTTCCACATTTTCTTTTCTTAAGTTTTTAGTTTCACATTTCCTTTTCTTTGTTTTTATTCACATTTTCTTTTCTTAAGTTTTTAGCTTCACATTTTCTTTTCTTTGTTTTTTTTTTCCACATTTTCTTTTCTTAAGTTTTTAGCTTCACATTGTCTTTTCTTTGTTTTTATTCGCATTTTCTTTTCTTAAGTTTTTAGTTTCACATTTTCTTTTCTTTGTTATTTTTCACATTTTCTTTTGTTAAGTTTTTAGTTTCACATTTTCTTTTCTTTGTTTTTTTTTTCACATTTTCTTTTCTTAAGTTTTTAGTTTCACATTTCCTTTTCTTTGTTTTTATTCACATTTTCTTTTCTTAAGTTTTTAGCTTCACATTTTCTTTTCTTTGTTTTTTTTCCACATTTTCTTTTCTTAAGTTTTTAGCTTCACATTGTCTTTTCTTTGTTTTTATTCGCATTTTCTTTTCTTAAGTTTTTAGTTTCACATTTTCTTTTCTTTGTTTTTTTTCACATTTTCTTTTGTTAAGTTTTTAGTTTCACATTTTCTTTTCTTTGTTTTTTTTCACATTTTCTTTTCTTAAGTTTTTAGTTTCACATTTTCTTTTCTTAGTTTTTTTTTTCACATTTTCTTTTCTTAAGTTTTTAGTTTCACATTTTCTTTTCTTTGTTTTTTTTTTCACATTTTCTTTTCTTAAGTTTTTAGTTTCACATTTTCTTTTCTTTGTTTTTTTTCACATTTTCTTTTCTTAAGTCTTTTGTTTCACATTTTCTTTTCTTAGTTTCTTGTTTCAAATTTTCTTTTCTTAGTTTTTTGTTTCATATTTTCTTTTCTTAGTGTTTTGTTTCACATTTTCTTTTCTTAGTTTTTTATTTCACATTTTCTTTTCTTAGTTTCTTGTTTCAAATTTTCGTTTCTTCCTTTTTGTTTCATATTTTCTTTTCTTAGTTTTTTGTTTCAAATTTTCTTTTCTTAGTTTTTTGTTTCATATTTTCGTTTCTTCCTTTTTGTTTCATATTTTCTTTTCTTAGTTTTTTGTTTCACATTTTTTTTTCTTAGTTTTTTATTTCACATTTTCTTTTCTTAGTTTTTTATTTCACATTTTCTTTTCTTAGTTTTTTGTTTCAAATTTTCTTTTCTTAGTTTTTTGTTTCATATTTTCTTTTCTTCCTTTTTGTTTCAAATTTTCTTTTCTTAGTTTTTTGTTTCATATTTTCTTTTCTTAGTTTTTTGTTTCAAATTTTCTTTTCTTAGTTTTTTTTTTCAAATTTTCTTTTCTTAGTTTTTTGTTTCACATTTTCTTTTCTTAGTTTTTTGTTTCATATTTTCTTTTCTTAATTTTTTGTTTCATATTTTCTTTTCTTAGTTTTTTGTTTCATATTTTCTTTTCTTAGTTTTTTATTTAAAATTTTCTTTTCTTAGTTTTTTGTTTCAAATTTTCTTTTCTTAATTTTTTGTTTCATATTTTCTTTTCTTAGTTTTTTATTTCACATTTTCTTTTCTTAGTTTTTTATTTCACATTTTCTTTTCTTAGTTTTTGTTTCACATTTTCTTTTCTTAGTTTTTTGTTTCACATTTTCTTTTCTTAGTTTTTTGTTTCACATTTTCTGTTCTTAGTTTTTTGTTTCACATTTTCTTTTCTTAGTCTTCTATTTCACATTTTCTTTTCTTAGTTTTTTGTTTCACATTTTCTCTTTTTAGTTTTTATGTTTCACATTTTATTTTCTTATTTTTTGTTTCCCATTTTCTTTTCTTAGTTTTTTGTTTCACATTTCTTCGGTTTTCGTTTTACATTTTCTTTTCTTAGTTTTTCCTTTCACATTTTCTTTTCTTAGTTTTTAGTTTCATATTTTCTTTTCTTCGTTTTTTTTGCGTTACATTTTTGTCTTAGTTTTTAGTTTCATATTTTCTTTTCTTAGTTTTTTTTTGCTTTACATTTTTGTCTTAGTTGTTAGTTTCACATTTTCTTTTCTTTGTTTTTTCACGTTTTCTTTTCTTAAGTTTTTAGTTTCACATTTTCTTTTCTTTGTTTTTTTCACATTTTCTTTTCTTAAGTTTTTAGTTTCACATTTTCTTTTCTTTGTTTTTATTCACATTTTCTTTTCTTAAGTTTTTAGTTTCACATTTTCTTTTCTTTGTTTTTTTTCACATTTTCTTTTCTTAAGTTTTTAGTTTCACATTTCCTTTTCTTTGTTTTTATTCACATTTTCTTTTCTTAAGTTTTTAGTTTCACATTTTCTTTTCTTTGTTTTTTTTCCACATTTTCTTTTCTTAAGTTTTTAGTTTCACATTTCCTTTTCTTTGTTTTTATTCACATTTTCTTTTCTTAAGTTTTTAGCTTCACATTTTCTTTTCTTTGTTTTTTTTTCCACATTTTCTTTTCTTAAGTTTTTAGCTTCACATTGTCTTTTCTTTGTTTTTATTCGCATTTTCTTTTCTTAAGTTTTTAGTTTCACATTTTCTTTTCTTTGTTTTTTTTCACATTTTCTTTTGTTAAGTTTTTAGTTTCACATTTTCTTTTCTTTGTTTTTTTTTCACATTTTCTTTTCTTAAGTTTTTAGTTTCACATTTCCTTTTCTTTGTTTTTATTCACATTTTCTTTTCTTAAGTTTTTAGCTTCACATTTTCTTTTCTTTGTTTTTTTTCCACATTTTCTTTTCTTAAGTTTTTAGCTTCACATTGTCTTTTCTTTGTTTTTATTCGCATTTTCTTTTCTTAAGTTTTTAGTTTCACATTTTCTTTTCTTTGTTTTTTTTCACATTTTCTTTTGTTAAGTTTTTAGTTTCACATTTTCTTTTCTTTGTTTTTTTTTCACATTTTCTTTTCTTAAGTTTTTAGTTTCACATTTTCTTTTCTTAGTTTTTTTTTTCACATTTTCTTTTCTTAAGTTTTTAGTTTCACATTTTCTTTTCTTTGTTTTTTTTTCACATTTTCTTTTCTTAAGTTTTTAGTTTCACATTTTCTTTTCTTTGTTTTTTTTCACATTTTCTTTTCTTAAGTCTTTTGTTTCACATTTTCTTTTCTTAGTTTCTTGTTTCAAATTTTCTTTTCTTAGTTTTTTGTTTCATATTTTCTTTTCTTAGTGTTTTGTTTCACATTTTCTTTTCTTAGTTTTTTATTTCACATTTTCTTTTCTTAGTTTCTTGTTTCAAATTTTCGTTTCTTCCTTTTTGTTTCATATTTTCTTTTCTTAGTTTTTTGTTTCAAATTTTCTTTTCTTAGTTTTTTGTTTCATATTTTCGTTTCTTCCTTTTTGTTTCATATTTTCTTTTCTTAGTTTTTTGTTTCACATTTTTTTTTCTTAGTTTTTTATTTCACATTTTCTTTTCTTAGTTTTTTATTTCACATTTTCTTTTCTTAGTTTTTTGTTTCAAATTTTCTTTTCTTAGTTTTTTGTTTCATATTTTCTTTTCTTCCTTTTTGTTTCAAATTTTCTTTTCTTAGTTTTTTGTTTCATATTTTCTTTTCTTAGTTTTTTGTTTCAAATTTTCTTTTCTTAGTTTTTTTTTTCAAATTTTCTTTTCTTAGTTTTTGTTTCACATTTTCTTTTCTTAGTTTTTTGTTTCACATTTTCTTTTCTTAGTCTTCTATTTCACATTTTCTTTTCTTAGTTTTTTGTTTCACATTTTCTCTTTTTAGTTTTTATGTTTCACATTTTATTTTCTTATTTTTTGTTTCCCATTTTCTTTTCTTAGTTTTTTGTTTCACATTTCTTCGGTTTTCGTTTTACATTTTCTTTTCTTAGTTTTTCCTTTCACATTTTCTTTTCTTAGTTTTTAGTTTCATATTTTCTTTTCTTCGTTTTTTTTGCGTTACATTTTTGTCTTAGTTTTTAGTTTCATATTTTCTTTTCTTAGTTTTTTTTTGCTTTACATTTTTGTCTTAGTTGTTAGTTTCACATTTTCTTTTCTTTGTTTTTTCACGTTTTCTTTTCTTAAGTTTTTAGTTTCACATTTTCTTTTCTTTGTTTTTTTCACATTTTCTTTTCTTAAGTTTTTAGTTTCACATTTTCTTTTCTTTGTTTTTATTCACATTTTCTTTTCTTAAGTTTTTAGTTTCACATTTTCTTTTCTTTGTTTTTTTTCACATTTTCTTTTGTTAAGTTTTTAGTTTCACATTTCCTTTTCTTTGTTTTTATTCACATTTTCTTTTCTTAAGTTTTTAGTTTCACATTTTCTTTTCTTTGTTTTTTTTCCACATTTTCTTTTCTTAAGTTTTTAGTTTCACATTTCCTTTTCTTTGTTTTTATTCACATTTTCTTTTCTTAAGTTTTTAGCTTCACATTTTCTTTTCTTTGTTTTTTTTTCCACATTTTCTTTTCTTAAGTTTTTAGCTTCACATTGTCTTTTCTTTGTTTTTATTCGCATTTTCTTTTCTTAAGTTTTTAGTTTCACATTTTCTTTTCTTTGTTTTTTTTCACATTTTCTTTTGTTAAGTTTTTAGTTTCACATTTTCTTTTCTTTGTTTTTTTTTTCACATTTTCTTTTCTTAAGTTTTTAGTTTCACATTTCCTTTTCTTTGTTTTTATTCACATTTTCTTTTCTTAAGTTTTTAGCTTCACATTTTCTTTTCTTTGTTTTTTTTCCACATTTTCTTTTCTTAAGTTTTTAGCTTCACATTGTCTTTTCTTTGTTTTTATTCGCATTTTCTTTTCTTAAGTTTTTAGTTTCACATTTTCTTTTCTTTGTTTTTTTTCACATTTTCTTTTGTTAAGTTTTTAGTTTCACATTTTCTTTTCTTTGTTTTTTTTTCACATTTTCTTTTCTTAAGTTTTTAGTTTCACATTTTCTTTTCTTAGTTTTTTTTTCACATTTTCTTTTCTTAAGTTTTTAGTTTCACATTTTCTTTTCTTTGTTTTTTTTTTCACATTTTCTTTTCTTAAGTTTTTAGTTTCACATTTTCTTTTCTTTGTTTTTTTTCACATTTTCTTTTCTTAAGTCTTTTGTTTCACATTTTCTTTTCTTAGTTTCTTGTTTCAAATTTTCTTTTCTTAGTTTTTTGTTTCATATTTTCTTTTCTTAGTGTTTTGTTTCACATTTTCTTTTCTTAGTTTTTTATTTCACATTTTCTTTTCTTAGTTTCTTGTTTCAAATTTTCGTTTCTTCCTTTTTGTTTCATATTTTCTTTTCTTAGTTTTTTGTTTCAAATTTTCTTTTCTTAGTTTTTTGTTTCATATTTTCGTTTCTTCCTTTTTGTTTCATATTTTCTTTTCTTAGTTTTTTGTTTCACATTTTTTTTTCTTAGTTTTTTATTTCACATTTTCTTTTCTTAGTTTTTTATTTCACATTTTCTTTTCTTAGTTTTTTGTTTCAAATTTTCTTTTCTTAGTTTTTTGTTTCATATTTTCTTTTCTTCCTTTTTGTTTCAAATTTTCTTTTCTTAGTTTTTTGTTTCATATTTTCTTTTCTTAGTTTTTTGTTTCAAATTTTCTTTTCTTAGTTTTTTTTTTCAAATTTTCTTTTCTTAGTTTTTTGTTTCACATTTTCTTTTCTTAGTTTTTTGTTTCATATTTTCTTTTCTTAATTTTTTGTTTCATATTTTCTTTTCTTAGTTTTTTGTTTCATATTTTCTTTTCTTAGTTTTTTATTTAAAATTTTCTTTTCTTAGTTTTTTGTTTCAAATTTTCTTTTCTTAATTTTTTGTTTCATATTTTCTTTTCTTAGTTTTTTATTTCACATTTTCTTTTCTTAGTTTTTTATTTCACATTTTCTTTTCTTAGTTTTTGTTTCACATTTTCTTTTCTTAGTTTTTTGTTTCACATTTTCTTTTCTTAGTTTTTTGTTTCACATTTTCTGTTCTTAGTTTTTTGTTTCACATTTTCTTTTCTTAGTCTTCTATTTCACATTTTCTTTTCTTAGTTTTTTGTTTCACATTTTCTCTTTTTAGTTTTTATGTTTCACATTTTATTTTCTTATTTTTTGTTTCCCATTTTCTTTTCTTAGTTTTTTGTTTCACATTTCTTCGGTTTTCGTTTTACATTTTCTTTTCTTAGTTTTTCCTTTCACATTTTCTTTTCTTAGTTTTTAGTTTCATATTTTCTTTTCTTCGTTTTTTTTTGCGTTACATTTTTGTCTTAGTTTTTAGTTTCATATTTTCTTTTCTTAGTTTTTTTTGCTTTACATTTTTGTCTTAGTTGTTAGTTTCACATTTTCTTTTCTTTGTTTTTTCACGTTTTCTTTTCTTAAGTTTTTAGTTTCACATTTTCTTTTCTTTGTTTTTTTCACATTTTCTTTTCTTAAGTTTTTAGTTTCACATTTTCTTTTCTTTGTTTTTTTTCCACATTTTCTTTTCTTAAGTTTTTAGTTTCACATTTTCTTTTCTTTGTTTTTATTCACATTTTCTTTTCTTAAGTTTTTAGCTTCACATTTTCTTTTCTTTGTTTTTTTTTCACATTTTCTTTTCTTAAGTTTTTAGTTTCACATTTTCTTTTCTTTGTTTTTTTCACATTTTCTTTTCTTAAGTTTTTAGTTTCACATTTCCTTTTCTTTGTTTTTATTCACATTTTCTTTTCTTAAGTTTTTAGTTTCACATTTTCTTTTCTTTGTTTTTTTTTCACATTTTCTTTTCTTAAGTTTTTAGTTTCGCATTTCCTTTTCTTTGTTTTTATTCACATTTTCTTTTCTTAAGTTTTTAGTTTCACATTTACTTTTCTTTGTTTTTTTTTCCACATTTTCTTTTCTTAAGTTTTTAGTTTCACATTTCCTTTTCTTTGTTTTTATTCACATTTTCTTTTCTTAAGTTTTTAGCTTCACATTTTCTTTTCTTTGTTTTTTTTCACATTTTCTTTTCTTAAGTTTTTAGCTTCACATTGTCTTTTCTTTGTTTTTATTCGCATTTTCTTTTCTTAAGTTTTTAGTTTCACATTTTCTTTTCTTTGTTTTTTTTCACATTTTCTTTTGTTAAGTTTTTAGTTTCACATTTTCTTTTCTTTGTTTTTTTTTCACATTTTCTTTTCTTAAGTTTTTAGTTTCACATTTTCTTTTCTGGTTTTTTTTTCACATTTTCTTTTCTTAAGTTTTTAGTTTCACATTTTCGTTTCTTCCTTTTTGTTTCATATTTTCTTTTCTTAGTTTTTTGTTTCACATTTTCGTTTCTTCCTTTTTGTTTCAAATTTTCTTTTCTTAGTTTTTATTCACATTTTCTTTTCTTAGTTTTTATTCACATTTTCTTTTCTTAGTTTTTATTCAAATTTTCTTTTCTTTGTTTTTATTCACATTTTCTTTTCTTAGTTTTTATTCACATTTTCTTTTCTTTGTTTTTATTCAAATTTTCTTTTCTTAGTTTTTTGTTTCAAATTTTCGTTTCTTCCTTTTTGTTTCAAATTTTCTTTTCTTAGTTTTTTGTTTCACATTTTCTTTTCTTAAGTTTTTAGTTTCACATTTTCTTTTCTTTGTTTTTATTCACATTTTCTTTTCTTAAGTTTTTAGCTTCACATTTTCTTTTCTTTGTTTTTTTTTCACATTTTCTTTTGTTAAGTTTTTAGTTTCACATTTTCTTTTCTTTGTTTTTTTCACATTTTCTTTTCTTAAGTTTTTAGTTTCACATTTCCTTTTCTTTGTTTTTATTCACATTTTCTTTTCTTAAGTTTTTAGCTTCACATTTTCTTTTCTTTGTTTTTTTTCCACATTTTCTTTTCTTAAGTTTTTAGCTTCACATTGTCTTTTCTTTGTTTTTATTCGCATTTTCTTTTCTTAAGTTTTTAGTTTCACATTTTCTTTTCTTTGTTTTTTTTCACATTTTCTTTTGTTAAGTTTTTAGTTTCACATTTTCTTTTCTTTGTTTTTTTTCACATTTTCTTTTCTTAAGTTTTTAGTTTCACATTTTCTTTTCTTAGTTTTTTTTTCACATTTTCTTTTCTTAAGTTTTTAGTTTCACATTTTCTTTTCTTTGTTTTTTTTTCACATTTTCTTTTCTTAAGTTTTTAGTTTCACATTTTCTTTTCTTTGTTTTTTTTCACATTTTCTTTTCTTAAGTCTTTTGTTTCACATTTTCTTTTCTTAGTTTCTTGTTTCAAATTTTCTTTTCTTAGTTTTTTGTTTCATATTTTCTTTTCTTAGTGTTTTGTTTCACATTTTCTTTTCTTAGTTTTTTATTTCACATTTTCTTTTCTTAGTTTCTTGTTTCAAATTTTTGTTTCTTCCTTTTTGTTTCAAATTTTCTTTTCTTAGTTTTTTGTTTCAAATTTTCTTTTCTTAGTTTTTTGTTCCATATTTTCGTTTCTTCCTTTTTGTTTCATATTTTCTTTTCTTAGTTTTTTGTTTCACATTTTTTTTTCTTAGTTTTTTATTTCACATTTTCTTTTCTTAGTTTTTTATTTCACATTTTCTTTTCTTAGTTTTTTGTTTCAAATTTTCTTTTCTTAGTTTTTTGTTTCATATTTTCTTTTCTTCCTTTTTGTTTCAAATTTTCTTTTCTTAGTTTTTTGTTTCATATTTTCTTTTCTTAGTTTTTTGTTTCAAATTTTCTTTTCTTAGTTTTTTGTTTCAAATTTTCTTTTCTTAGTTTTTTGTTTCACATTTTCTTTTCCTAGTTTTTTGTTTCATATTTTCTTTTCTTAGTTTTTTGTTTCATATTTTCTTTTCTTAGTTTTTTGTTTCATATTTTCTTTTCTTAGTTTTTTATTTCACATTTTCTTTTCTTAGTTTTTTGTTTCATATTTTCTTTTCTTAATTTTTTGTTTCATATTTTCTTTTCTTAGTTTTTTATTTCACATTTTCTTTTCTTAGTTTTTTATTTCACATTTTCTTTTCTTAGTTTTTTGTTTCAAATTTTCTTTTCTTAGTTTTTTGTTTCATATTTTCTTTTCTTCCTTTTTTGTTTTATATTTTCTTTTTTGTCCTTTTTTGTTTCATATTTTCTTTTCTTAAGTTGTTTGTTTCGCATTTTTTTCTTAGTTTCTTGTTTCATATTTTCTTTTCTTAGTTTTTTGCTTTACATTTCTTAGTTTTTTGTTTCATATTTTCTTTTCTTAGTTTTTTGTTTCAAATTTTCTTTTCTTAGTTTTTTATTTCACATTTTCTTTTCTTAGTTTTTTGTTTCAAATTTTCTTTTCTTAGTTTTTTGTTTCATATTTTCGTTTCTTCCTTTTTGTTTCATATTTTCTTTTCTTAGTTTTTTGTTTCACATTTTTTTTTCTTAGTTTTTTATTTCACATTTTCTTTTCTTAGTTTTTTATTTCACATTTTCTTTTCTTAGTTTTTTGTTTCAAATTTTCTTTTCTTAGTTTTTTGTTTCATATTTTCTTTTCTTCCTTTTTGTTTCAAATTTTCTTTTCTTAGTTTTTTGTTTCATATTTTCTTTTCTTAGTTTTTTGTTTCAAATTTTCTTTTCTTAGTTTTTTGTTTCAAATTTTCTTTTCTTAGTTTTTTGTTTCACATTTTCTTTTCCTAGTTTTTTGTTTCATATTTTCTTTTCTTAGTTTTTTGTTTCATATTTTCTTTTCTTAGTTTTTTGTTTCATATTTTCTTTTCTTAGTTTTTTATTTCACATTTTCTTTTCTTAGTTTTTTGTTTCATATTTTCTTTTCTTAATTTTTTGTTTCATATTTTCTTTTCTTAGTTTTTTATTTCACATTTTCTTTTCTTAGTTTTTTATTTCACATTTTCTTTTCTTAGTTTTTTGTTTCAAATTTTCTTTTCTTAGTTTTTTGTTTCACATTTTCTTTTCCTAGTTTTTTGTTTCATATTTTCTTTTCTTAGTTTTTTGCTTTACATTTCTTAGTTTTTTGTTTCATATTTTCTTTTCTTAGTTTTTTGTTTCAAATTTTCTTTTCTTAGTTTTTTATTTCACATTTTCTTTTCTTAGTTTTTTGTTTCAAATTTTCTTTTCTTAGTTTTTTGTTTCATATTTTCTTTTCTTCCTTTTTTGTTTTATATTTTCTTTTTTGTCCTTTTTTGTTTCATATTTTCTTTTCCTAAGTTGTTTGTTTCGCATTTTTTTCTTAGTTTCTTGTTTCATATTTTCTTTTCTTAGTTTTTTGCTTCACATTTCTTAGTTTTTTGTTTCATATTTTCTTTTCTTAGTTTTTTGTTTCAAATTTTCTTTTCTTAGTTTTTTATTTCACATTTTCTTTTCTTAGTTTTTTATTTCACATTTTCTTTTCTTAGTTTTTTGTTTCAAATTTTCTTTTCTTAGTTTTTTGTTTCATATTTTCTTTTCTTCCTTTTTTGTTTCATATTTTCTTTTCTTAGTTTTTTGTTTCACATTTTCTTTTCTTAGTTTTTTGTTTCAAATTTTCTTTTCTTAGTTTTTTGTTTCATATTTTCTTTTCTTCCTTTTTTGTTTTATATTTTCTTTTTTGTCCTTTTTTGTTTCATATTTTCTTTTCTTAAGTTGTTTGTTTCGCATTTTTTTCTTAGTTTCTTGTTTCATATTTTCTTTTCTTAGTTTTTCCTTTCACATTTTCTTTTCTAAGTTTTTTGTTTCATATTTTCTTTCTTCGTTTTTTTTTTGCTTTACATTTTTGTGTTAGTTTTTAGTTTCACATTTTCTTTCCCTAATTGTTTGTTCCACTTTTTATTTCCCTCGGTTTTCTTGTATCACATGTTTTTGTGTTTTTTTTTTGTTTCGCATTTTATTTTTGCATTTTTTGTTTCACATGTTTTTCTTAATTCATTGTTTCACATTTTCTTTTATTTGTTTTTTTCAACATTCTCATTTCTGATAATGATAAACTGCCATAGAGATAAAACACAAAGAAACATCACATGTAATCATGAAAACTGAAACTGCAAAACTGTAAGCTAACCCTACACACGTTTTTTTCTTCATGTCACTATAAACTAGTGCCACGTCAAATAAGTGTGGGTCAAGGAGAATGGAAAAATCGAGGAGAGAAAGTACTAGATAGACCTCCATGGATGAGTGCAAAAAGACTGGAACATTGGGGAGGCATATGGCCACTCAAATTCCAGTGAAGACTACTAGTTGTTGCCAACGAGAAATCAATGGTAAACAACTGTTGCAATAGCGTAAATTCATCTGCAAAGATTATCGAAAAAGGTGGTGAGTACTGAGACTCCAGGAAACACCACAGGTTGTTCTTAAGGAGAAATCTTTGATAATGGCCTGTGTGACTACACCTGGGGCGACAACAACAACAACAACAACAACAACAACAACAACAATAATAATAATAATAATAATAATAATAATAACAACAATAATAATATTAATAATAATAATAATAATTCTCCAGTGACCATCAAGCGACAGAACAAAGAATTGCGGACCAAGCAAGACTGATACTCAAGAAAGGTTGGCTCTCTAAACTAGAACTAGCAGAAATTCAGAGAAAATAAATGATAAAACTGAACTAGAAACACTCCCCCAACGGAACTTCCCGTAGAAAAACCCCAAAAGTTGAAGCCTCACAAGTAAAAACACCAAAAGCCCAGGACCTACGAAGACCGAAGACGACAAACATTGAAACCAAGAACAATTAAACAGAACTAACAGAGAATGAAGCAAATGAAGTAAATAAAATAACACAGCTGATGAACGAGGAAAAAACAAAACTCCCATCGTTAAAGAACCAAGGGCAGAAGAAATTAAAAACAGAAACAGAGAAGGTTAACAAGCTCCTCCCACACATCCCAACAAACACAATCACAGACTTAACCAACCTGATTTACGCAGGCGCCAAAATGGTAAGTATGAATCTCAAATCAGAAAAACAACCGGGGACAAGCGGACCGACAAAACGTGGATGGGAAATAAGACTAGAAACCCAAATACAGAAACATAAAAAAGAAACCAAAATGATCAACAGGAAGAAAGCAATGTGGAGAAAACGGAATATTGGAAATGTAACTGGCAGGGAGAGACTAAACAAGAAACATGAAGAACTGGACCAAAAAATAAAAGCAAAAGAAGCAAGATTGAGGCGATATAGATATACCTGAACAATACAAACAAAGCAGAACATTTGAAACTAATGAAAGCCAATTCTACCAAAATGTGAACGGAGGAAAAACAAAAACAGAGCAACCAAATCCGACAGAAAAAAAACTCTACTGGAGTAAAATATGGGAAGAGCGACGAGATCACAATAGAAATGTCGAGTGGCTGAAAGACATGAAAGAAGAGTTACAACAAATAGAAAAAGGAACAGTGAATGAAATCAGCAAGGAAACCCTAAAGAAAAACCATAGGAAAAATGGCAAACTGGAGAGCACCAGAGCACGATGGGATACATGCATACTGGTTCAAAAAATTCACAACCTTACACGAAAGGCTAGCCCAAAACCTGAGAAGTTGTATACAGGAAGCAAACGTGCCAGACTGGATGACAAAAGGTAGAACCACACTGCTACAGAAGGACACGGAGAAAGGAACCATCCCAAGCAATTATAGGCAATCACGTGCCTACCCACCATGTAGAAGATACTGACAGCACAACTGAGGGAACAAATCTACCACTCACTGAATAACTGTGGACTCATCCCCGAGGAGCAGAAAGGATGCCAAAAAGGGAAAAGAGGAACACATGATCTGCTATATGTTGATCAAAAGATTCTAAAGGCGATAAAAAGGAGGAGGAAAAATTTAGCCATGGCATGGATCGGCTACAAAAAAAGCGTACAACAGGATCCCCCAAACATGGATAATAGAATGCCTAAAAATGTATAAAATACCAAGCAGGATCACCAACGTAATAGAAAATGCAATGAAAACATGGAGAATGGAACTGACAGCTGATGGACAACACATAACAGAAATTAGCATACAAAGAGGCAGCTTCCAATGAGACTCATTATCACCATTACTGTTCATCATAGCCATGATACCCTTGAATAGTATTCTGAGAAAGTGCCAAGCCGGATACAAGTTCTCTAATACAGAGGAAAAAATGAACCACCTGATGTAATGGACGATCTGAAACTTTTTGCAAGGACCGAAAAGGAGCTAGAGACACTAATTAACACTACCAGGATGTTCAGCCAAGATATCCAAATGGAATTTGGAATGGAAAAGTGCGCACTACTAGTTATAAAAAAGGGAAAACTGGAAACGACAGAAGGCATGGAACTACCCAACCAAACAGAAATGAGAGCACTAAGAGAATAAGACCACGATAAATACTTGGGAATTCTGGAAACGGACACCATCAGAGCAACAGAAATGAAAGAGAAAATTGGAAAAGAAATATCTCAGGAGAACAAGAAAACTCCTGGAAACGAAATTATATAGTAGAAACCTAATAAAAGGTATAAATACATGGGCAGTATCACTAGTGAGATACTCTGGACCGTTTATAGGATGGACAAAAGAAGAACTGAGACAGCTCGACCAGAAAACCAGGAAACTCATGACCATACATAATGCACTACACCCAAACGACGATATTGACAGACTCTACGTGAAAAAGAAAGACAGCGGGAGAAGACTGATCTCTATAGAAGACAGTGTGAAAGACACAAAAAAGACTAGAAAAATACATAATGCAAAGCACTGAAAGGATAATTATGGCAACGAGAGACACGGAAAAAACAACAAAACAAAAAACAGAGAGACAAAAGACAAAACGAGAAAAGAGAAGTGGGAAGAGAAACAACTCCACAGAAGATTCATAAGAATGACAAAATATGAGAATAACGAAAACACCTTGACATGGATGCGAAAAGGACATATAAATCGAGAAACTGAATCTCTAATAACTGCAGCACAAGATAACTCGATAAGAACCAACCATATCAAAGCAAGGATCGATAAAACACAAGAAAACAGCAAATCCAGACTCTCTGGACAAAGAGACGAAACGATAAACTATATAGTAAGTGAATGCAGTAAACTGGCCCAAAAGGAATACAAAAACAGGCATGACCAAGTGGGGAGGGCAGTGCACTGGGAATTGTGCAAACGGCTGCATTTTGAGCATACAGATAAATGGTACCCACAACAGCACTCAAAAATGAGAACCACAAAATCCTATGGGACATGGACATACAAACGGACAAACCCATCCAAGCAAGAAGACCAGATATCATAATAATTAACAAGAAAGAAAAATCCTGTCAAATCGTAGACTTTGCTGCCCCAGCTGACCACAGGGTAAGTATGAAAGAAAAGGAGAAACAAAGCAAATACACAGAGCTAGCCAGAGAGTTAAAAGGGATTTGGATGATGAAGAAAATCAAAATAATACTGATAATAGTAGGAGCACTAGGAACAATTCCGAAAATCTTCGAAAAAAGAATGGCAAAAATTGGAATCAGAGGAATAACTGCAAAAATGCAACGCCTAACGATAATGAAAACGGCTGAAATATTAAGGAAAACCCTAGAATGTGGGGAATAACACAAGACAATATAACAAAGAAGCGTTACAGGGAATGAAGAACGCCAAAGCTGCATATCTACAAGTTCTACACCACCATCATGCATCTCCCCATTGTCTCATCACCGTCTCCCCCCCCAATAGAAAAGTGATACCAAAGAGCCGAGAAGGATCAAGGAGGATGGAAAGACCGAGGAGAGAGCGCTGGCCATACCTCCCCTGGACATGCGCGAAGAGAACTGGAATCGTGGGGAGGCTTAGTGCCATTCAAATTCCAGTATAAACCAATGGCCACTACTAGCGAGAAATCAATGGTATGAGGCTATTGCGATGACGCAAATTTATTTGCAAATGCTATCGCAGGAGGTGGAGAGAGCTGGACGTCTGGGAATATTTATTGTCACTCAGCTTCCAGAGAACACCACAGGTCTCCAAACCGATCGTTTGCTGACTTGCATGAAAGCTCCATGTGAGCCAATAATAATAATAATAATAATAATAATAATATAGATGGTGGTAAAGTGAACAGAGTTTAGATTGTCGAAAAAAAAAACGAATGGATTTCAATCTCAGATAAAAGCACTTGTTTGTCTAGCAACACTGATGAACTGTGATACAGTAAATTTCTCTCTCTCTCTCTCTCTCTCTCTCTCTCTCTCTCTCTCTCTCTTAGACACACACATGACACTTTTAATGATCAGTTGTATTTATTTGCTTCCCCACTGAGCAAATTAGGCACAAGGCCGTTTTTTAATGTGGAGAGAGAGGGAGGGGGGGAGGGAAAAGGGGAACAGCTCCCAAGAGGTGTGAAATGGGAGCTGGATAGTAACTGTTGGTCTGTAGGGTGATCCCTACATTGACCAAGGTCTGATATGTGGGGTTATCCCCACATATGGTCTTTGCTTGCAGTATCTGTCGGAACAGATACTACACTTTGAGATATTAAATCCTTTATTCATGTTAAAAATACATTGAAAATCAACACTGAACAAAAAACTTAGGCACATGGCCAACTCAAAAGGGGGGATTGTGGGTGTCATTGGTCATCCTTGTCACTCCAGAACTAAACAAAATCAAAAGTTTCTCCCAGCTAGTATTTTTCACCATAATACCGCATTCAGCCTTTCATACTGGGGGACGTCCTACTTAATTCCCAATTTTTAAAACATTTTTTATTGACGTGTAAAAACAAAAAAAAAGATAACAATAAAAATGTTACAATAATTCATTTGTGTCGAGGGCGGGGGGGGGGAAAGGTGATTAGTAGGACCCTCTCAACCCCGTCTAGTTGATAGACTGCCTGTTCCACTAGGTTTGTAAAAGGAACCTCGCTTCTACGGGTCAGTCTCTAAGTGGGAAT
>NC_136496.1:90869217-90944217 GCF_053919585.1 Euprymna scolopes
ACATCCGAAAAGACTGTAACAATCAAGGCAAACAATTTATATGACAAATATTCAAATTGGAGGCCTTCAGCTCCAATACATTCTCGATAACGTGACACCACTTGGCCGACCAGAATGCGGAGCATCGGCAACTGAGCCAGTATTATCAAATTTGTTTGGAAGTTTATAAATAGCCAAACGTGTTAGAGGATCTGTATTAAAATAATGATTCCAATCACGAATTACATCCTGTGCGTTTTCTGTTTTCCAATATCGCTTCAAAATAAATTTGCGCTCTTCCAAAGTTAGCTTGCGTGGCATGCTTGATTAAATAAACCTGTAAAAAAATAAATATTAACTATTAATACAAATATAATACAATAAAACAATAAGACTGTATAGTAACTTTACAGACACCCTGTATATATATATATATATATATATATATATATATATATATATATATATATATATATATATAATGCCCCTCCATATACAATAGACACCGTCACGCCGTTAAAATAGAACTACCACCAATCCACGCTATACCCCAACTTTAACCCTAAAACATATACTACATACATTTAAGACTATGATAAAGACTCTATACCCCTTTCTGCATTACACTATATATAATACGCTCCTCCTTTATTTAGAATTCGACCCCCCCCCAATATCATGTATAGTTTTAATTTTATTTGATCTATTTCGTTCCTAATGAATCCAACGCTAGACGCCGCATCCCCACTATGTTACCTAGCATCTTCTCTACTCTTCTGATGAGAAGCATTAGGCTTCGAAATACCTTGGCATAAAGAGTCCCTTCTATCCCCCCAACTAATCGATTGTATTCCCTTACTGAATAAATGAACCAATCTTTATCCACCAATATATAGTTCTGTGATTTCATTTCCCACTCCTATTGTTTTCATATATAAGCTCCAATGATACTTGTTGAACTTTATAATGTCCAGATAAGTCTCCACTTAGTATATAGGGTTTTAACAATCCATTAATTAGGTATCAATCCCCGTCTCTTCTCCTAAAATTCGAGGTGGCTCATCTCCAGACTTCTACTTAAAAAAAAGGAGAGACATTCTCGCTCTGACCCCTAAAAAAGGAGACGCTCCTTTCCCAATTCCGACTGCATTTTAAATAACTTGTTGAAAAATTAAGCCCATTTCGAAAATTACTTGTAAACAAGCAAGACCTGTGTACCGGCGTTATCTGGTGAAAGTACGGCACGAAGCCAAAACAGAATCGAAAAAGAATCCTTTCCCCCAAAACAAATTAAACTACAGTTGTTAGTAAGAGGCATTGCTGGCCCTAGAAAATAGCGGGCACTGGATGCCGTAGCCAAAATGAAATCATCTGGTTTCCACTAACGGGCATTGTCTGGCAATGGCAGTTAACAGAAGTCACTGCCTGTGATTGTCAACACTGATGATTATTGGAGATTAGTGCAGTTGGGGGGGGGGGTGATTACTTATGTTTATTGGCGGGTACTGGAGTTTACTAGTGAGTATTGGCTGCTTTTTCAACTGGAATCACTGATCAGTGACTGCCTCTATTGGAATGCTTTTAAATGAAATCGTCTGTCTTACACTAGCGGATACTGGCGGATACTGGCGGGATAGTTACTTCAGTACGCTTTTGCGAATATTTTTTATTCTTTACGTATACCAATACTTTTTGTAGTCAGAATTTCTGTTTGTTAAGATATCACAACCAAGCATACATAATAAATAGAATCTTTTTCTAGATTACAAAGTCCAATATTTTATTCATCTTAGCAATCATTTTACAGATTTGTTTAGTTCACGGGAAACAGCTAATATTTGTATGTCAATATTGAATATTTCTTCTTTGGGCTCATCATAAATATCCGAAAGTTCTCAAAGAGAATTATGCATAACGATGTAATAGGTAAGAATCAGAAAGAACCAAAACAACTCACATCGAGCAATTTCCAGTCGGCTGCCATCATTAACTATAAAATATACTAGCAGGGAGACCCGACGTTGCCCTGGATTAAATGATGAGAAACGAATGTTTCACACTCCCATATTTTTATTGTCATCGAAATTGATGAAATTGCCCATTTTTCAACCAAATCGATTGATTGCCTGCTCTAGCTGAAGACCCATAGCGGTGGCATAGGAGGAAACTCCACATGCCTCTTCGTACTGACTTATTCCACAAGACATTGTAGTCTACAATGCACTGTCAAGAAGTTACTGTTGATTTTACAAAATTATTTTTATACATAATAACTTGAATTAAAGTTTACAATTCAAAAGTCAAGCATCATGTATCCATTGTACTTTAAGCAGAAACATTAATTTTGAACGCGACCCTGTCATATCAAAGAACCAATTGTTGATTTTATATGCCTGGCCTTACTCCTTGTGCGGTGATAACTGCTTGAATTAAAGTTTAAAATGAAAAAAAGCGAGTATGATGAAACACTTGAGCTTTAAATAGAAACAATCATATCGAACGCGCCTCTGTCATATCAAAGAACTTACTGTTGATTTTATATGTCTTTCGGCTTGTGTGATGTGGTAATAAATCTTCTCAAAGGCACTTGTGATGTTAGGCTTTGTGAGGTGTTAACTTTGGTCAAAATCGCCTATTTTTTCTTTCATCGTATTATTTCGATTATAGATTATCGATACTCATCGAAGACATTTCGATACAAAACCTAAGAACATTGTCACATGCATGATGTATAAAAATCGGCCCAGCTGTTTTCAAGTCCATGGTTCATTTCCTATGGACTTGAAAACAGCTGGGCCGATTTTTTATGAAATTTCACACGAAGGTACTTTATGCATCTGACAGTGTATATATATATATATATATATATATATATATATATATATATATATATATATATATATACTAGCAGGCCGTCAAACAACTGATATTTTGATTAATGCACATTTCGTATTTATTATTATTATTATTATTATTATTATTATTATTATTATTATTATTATTATTATTATTATTATTATGCTAGCAGATCAGACCGGTTTTGCTCGGGCCCTATGTACTGTCCATAACTTACCCTACGTGTGAATACATTTTATGTGAGATCTAAAATGTTTAGACAAAAATATCTCTGAGTAATTTCGTAGAGACCGCAGAAGTCAATTTTTTTTTTTACTTTAACCCAAATTTTGATCCTTTAACATTTATTATTTTGGTCTCAAATCAAAATTAAAAGTTCCACCCATGTCCAAGTTACCTACATCTAAAATTTCAAGTCTTTAGACCCAAAATTGGCGGAGAAATTTGGTATCATCTGCAAAGGTCAACTTTTTCAACTTTGACCTTTTGGCAGTTAAATTTTCGCCCCCAAACTGATTAAAATGCTTGTCGCATGTCTGAATACCCGTTATGTATAAATTTCAAATGTTTAGAGCCAAAATTGGCTGAGTAGTTTGTTAGACACCGCAATGATCAAATCGTTTGAACTTTAACCCCTTGCGACTCAAATTTTCGACCCATATCGATTAAAAAGCTTGCCCAATCTCTGAATACCCTTTATGTAAAATTTCAAATGTTTAGACCAGAAAATGTCTGAGTAATTTGGTAAAGACCGCAGAGTTCAAATTCTTTAAACTTTGAGCCCAATTTTGACTCCTTAACATTTAAGTTTTGGGGCTAAAATCAGATTAAAAAGTTTGATCTATGTCCAAGTAACCTACATCTAAAATTCCAAGTGTTTAGACCCAAAATTGGCGGAGGAGTTTGGTAGAATTTTTAAAGGTGAACTTTGACCTCTTAACAGCAAATTTCTGACCATAAACGAATTAAAAAGATTTTTTCAAATCTCAAAACTTCTAATATCAAATCTCGAGTCTCTAGACCGACAATTGACAGAGTAGTTTGGTAGGGAAATGTACACAGGCACATACAAATACAGACGTACATTTTCACTTTTATAGACATATAGATTGGACCCAATATATAGTATGATTCAAAAAGTTTTTTAAAAAATGCTCGTGCGCCGCCACCGAGAATCGAAACCAAAACGTTTAACTGGCGATTTACATTTTCCTTTAACGTTAATGCCTGAGCTATAAAGTCATATTTGTTGCAAAGATAAGAATTAAAACATGGACCAATAGGTATTACGTTACGCATGTTTATTTGTTAAGCACATGATAACAAAATATTAAATAAAAGCAATGAAAACAACAACAAAATAAACAATAAAAAAGAGGACACCATGACAAAAATAAAACTAACACAAAAGACACATATGTAACTAGTAATAATAATAATAATAATAATAATAATAATAATAATAATAATAAACCAACTCCGAACAACAACAACAACCACATGCGGTTGATACTAGAAAGCTGATTGGGTAACTAAAAGCTCAATAGAAGGTGCGTATATAAAAACGCGAGACAACCACAAAATTCTCGCATAAGCCTGATGTATCCTAGCGTGGATGAAACGCAGAATATGCTGTGTAGCTTAATTACCAGATATGTTTTATAACTCACTATATATATATATATATATATATATATATATATATATATATATATATATATATATATATATATATATATATATAGTATTTTGGGAGTGTGAAACAATTTTGTTTCTTTGAATTATTGAACAAATATTTTTTCTATTGTTTTTTGTATGAAAAGTTATTTCATTTTGAATCAATGAAAAAGTATTTGTTTTGTTTTAAGGAACAAAGAACAATTTTTTTCGGGGGGGGGGTATATTTTTCCCCCGTAATGCTTTTGTTTTCCAAGAAAAGGCGTACATTTTTTTTATTTTTTAACAATTTTTTAGTTATTTTTCAGAGAAAAGTTTGGATTTTTTTTTGTAAGCAGCCGACGACGGCATTTTTTTACTGCACTTTCTGCAAAAATTTCTTTTTGTAAATACTTTTTTTTTTTTTTAATATGTTTTACATTTATTGTGAGGTGTTACGGTTACACTTTGGAAGGGGGTAGCATGTAGTTTCCTGAGGATAGGCTATTTCTTTAGGGATAGTAGTTTCTGTCGGTTGAATGAAAGCATTTCATTTTCCTTTCTTGTCACAAGAATAAAGACGTTGCTTTATTCTCTTCGTTTTCCTTTGTCTTTTTTCTTTCAATTTGGTGTCGTCTGCTCGCTTGCGTCTCTTTTGGCCACTCGGTTTCTCAGCTCACTCGGCATTTTCCGGCATGGTTTTCGTCGTCCGCCGGGTGTTGCCAGGATTTATACTGCATGGGCACCCGCTTTTTAGCTGATGGACCCGGCCACTAATGACCCCTAATGACGTCCAGCACGTGACAGAAAACTTGTCAAGCAGACGTAACCGACGATGTATAAACCTTTTGATCTAAAGAAGATGCACCTATCGTTTTATCCTTTTTAACAACCGGGAGGCTTGTTGTCTTGCTGAGAACGTACCAGTCGTTCCAGAGACGTCTTCATAGCGCGGACAAACTAAGATACTCTCCTCGGTAAGAGATATTTTTCCTCGGTCCCCAAAATCAACAGAGATTAGGCTATTCTTGTAATGATCTGGTTCCTGTTGATTTTAGAGTGGGGGTTTAGTACTGTGCAGTTCTAGGGGGTCCAACCTCACAAGCCTTGCCTATTCTCTTTAAGAAGGATTAGTTTATTGCTAATCGTCTGTGGCGCCCTCACCGGGGAATGCCGACGGGGTTTGCTCACGCACTTTTTACAAATCAGAGTGCCCCTCCTCTGGGGCACTGACTTCTCAATCCCACTTTTCGACCCTTGTGTCTAAGTTCTTGCAGTGGGAGAGAACTAAAAATCCCTCTCCCCCGTAAACAATCCGGTCACAGATAGATAGACAAAAGATAGATAGATAGATAGATAGATAGATAGATAGATAGATAGATAAATGGGAGTTCGCGCGCACACAAACACACACACACACACACATGACAGAACAGTTTAAGCGTCTGAGTGTTTTAAGGGTCCATTCTGCGGATAAAAAAATAAATGAGCTAAAAGACCGTTTGAAGAATTTATCAATTGTATCCATTGAAGGTGGAATTTGTTGGGGTATAGGATAATGTAGAAGTGTCCGTCCATGTTGCATGGAGAGAAGGGGCAGTTTTTGACCCAATGTAAAGAAATGCAATCGGTAATACCCTTTAGAGGTTGGCAGAGAGTAAGAAGGAACTCTGCAAAAGAATTAATGTCTGAAATTCGAAGGGATTAGAATGTACGATAAAAGGAAGAACAGAAAGCATGTTTCACACGAATAAACTCATATTTATTTAGAGTGAAGCTAACAGATAAAAATAAAACACGTGTATAAAAAATAGCTAAGGAGCGAGATTGTTCTTGTATTTGGTTGTACTTTGTTGAGTTTGTGCGTGAGATATGTGTGCTTGTGTGTGTGAGATATCGAGAATGAATAACGTGCCCTACGGAAGAGTAGGCTGGTTAAAAGTTCTCACCCAACTCAAAGGCACACTTCTCTCCTTTCTCCAATCTGCCTTAATGACCTGCTCACCTCCTTTTAGATCATACTTCAAAAAAAAAAAAAAAAAAAAAAACATTGCCTTTCCCATCATGCACTCCAAGTGCATAAATGAGTCGGCCATTTTTCTCTTCTTCCACGTGAAGTAACACAGGTAAGTTTTTCATTTTGTTTGCAGATACACCACAAATAATCGATTTCTCTAAAAAAAAAAAAATTGTAAGTCACATCTCATCTGCTTGTGGGAATCTGTTAGAAAGTCCTTCGTCCAGTGTGTAGTCCGTGATTAGTAGATGAAGAAAAAGACAGTCACGTGACTTGGGTTATAACGTGCAGAGCTAACAGCTGGAAATTAAAACGTGTTTTCATATTCCTATTCTTGGTCGTTACACACCTTATTTAGCAGCAAAATCGCATCCCTTCACTGTTGAGGTGCCAAGATGTCGGAAAATCTTCTATTCTAATAGTTCCGTCCCTCGAGCTGCTAAGAAGTTGGAATTCCTTCCCTGTTTCCTGATTGTACTAACCAGTAGAAATTTTAAATGTAATGTGAACAGACATATCACTAGTCCCCTGTTAGGCACGACCCCATATAGTAGATCTCATATATGTCCAAGTGTCAATACGCCATCTTTGTGATGAAAAACAAATGCAGTTCTCTTATTGACCATTTCATTTTATAATCCATCTCAGTTGAAACGCCAGGGAATCATCCTTCATGATTTATGCAAAATTTTCGACGGAAGATAGTAAATTTTCTAAGTTTTCTTTTTATGAAGTTTTGATTTACACGTGTTTCTGAGTGCTGATCCATCCGTAAATATGGTTAACCGCCTCCTTAAGTAATCCAATTCACCAAATTTTCACTACTAACGATTATTACAATATTATCCCATTGACACTCAGTAACCTTTATCCTCGAGTGGCCTCCGGGCCTTGATAAGAACTGAACACTAATTATATGATTATAATGATTATAAGATAGTGTAGTTCGAATCTATCGATATTGCGTGCTTGGAGCAGCAATAAAGCACTATCACCTCCCGAAGGAGGAGGTGATGCCTGAAGAGATGATGCCTTGAGACAAAACAACACTATGACTCCAATCTAATATTAGCCCAAAAGCTTGCAAATCACTACTGATGGATTCAAACGTTAAGGCGTTAAAAGGAAATATTACGTAAGAAGAACTCAAAATGAAGCATTATGTAGGAATAAAACATTAAAAAGGAAACATTATGTAAGAATACGACGTTAACAGGAAACATTATGTAAGAATAAGACGTTAAATTAAACATTATTACAAGTAAGACATTAAAAGAAAGTATTACGGAGAAATACAACATTAAAAAGAAACATTACATAAGAATAAGACATTAAACGAAATCTTACGCAGGAATATAACATTAATAAAAAAAAAATAAAAGAAACATTACATAGAAATAAGACATTAAAAAGAAACATTACGTAATAATAAAAACATTAAAAGGAATATTACGCGTGAATAAGACATTAAAAGGGATCATTAAGTTGAAATAAAAAAAAATTAAAAAGAAACATTACGTAGGAATAAGAAATTAAAAACAAACAATATGTAGAAAAAAAAATTAAAAGGAAACATTACGTAGGAGTAGAACATTAAAAAGAAACATTACGTAGTAACAAAAAAAAATCGAAGGAAACATTATGTAGAAATAAAAATATTAAAAAGAAACATGACGTAATGATAAAAACATAAAACAAACATTACGTAGAAATAAAAAAAAAATTAAAAGGAAACATTACGTAGGAATAAGAAATTAAAAACAAACATTATGTAGAAAAAAAAATTAAAAGGAAACATTACGTAGGAATAAGACATTAGAAGAAATCGAAAATAAATGTAGAAATAAACAAAAATTCAAAGGAAATATTACATAGAAATAAACAAATTAAAAGAAAATATTACGTAGAAATAAAAAATATAAAAGGAAACATTACGTAGGAATAAAACTTAAAAAAAGAAACATTACGTAGAAATAATACGTTAAAAGGAAACGTTATGTATAAATTAGACATAAAAAATAACGATATCAAAAAAGAACTAAATAAAGAAGAGTAAAAAAAAAACACTATTACTGAATTGGATTTTTTTTCCTCAATGCAGAAAGAAGAGAAAATAAACTAATAAATCTTTCTTACACACCTGTGACAATATATACTATATAGTATATTGTCTGTTTGTATTTTATGCAAAACGATGAAAGAAAAGGGTGAAAAGTGATAGAAAGAAACACTAAAAAAGCAAAAAAAGTGAAGGCAAACACAATGGTAGTAAATAAGAAACTTAAAAAGCTATTGACACGGGAATAATTTATTGACACGGGAATAATTTATTGACACGGGAATAATTTAGAATTTAGTTACTGCGAAACAACAATAACATTTTATTTCTTGCGACGTTTTTTTTTCTTTCTTTTTTAAGATTTCATGGACAATTTTAATTTGTTGACTTTTGCTTATTTCATCCATAAAATAAATCTCACCTTCTGTTTCAATGCATGCATGTATGTATGTTTGTATGTCTGCCTAAAACTTTCGACAGATGCGACAGATTTTCACGAGATCGGTATCGTTTTGAAGCTCGACCCTTTGGACGACATGGAAAAATTGGACAAAAACATTAATTCCTTCACCCTCAAGTAGGCACTTTTCTACAGGGAGGGATCACTTTTTTTCGCCGATATTTTCGAAAGTCATCCCCTCTTTTCGATTGACTAGCCTTAATTTAAACCTAGGTTACTTCCAGTTTGGCAATGGGCCTAACAGCAAAGATGTTATAGTTTTGTTTTTCTTTTCGCGTTCTTTTCCTCCTTCGCGGTACGGGTTTGAGCTTACCTCCCTACTACCACTTTTCTTTTTCCTTTTTTTTTTTTTTTTTTTGCTCAACACACACCTCCAAACACCCGGCCAACGCCGGGCACCCCAGTTTATTACTAACCTATGCATCTGTGTTGTTCGGAAAGATCGAAGAACCAAAGAAAGTCCTGTTCCTACTCTTAATTCTATACTGAGTAGCGCGTCAGGGTTAGGAACAAACGTAAGTGTGCAACGTCAAACGACAAGCATAGCAGTATGAAAAAAAAAATATATATATATATATATATATATATATGTATGTATGTATATATATATATATATGTATGTATATATATATATGTATGTATATATATATATGTATGTATATATATATGTATGTATATATATATATGTATATATATATATATATATATGTATGTATATATATATATGTATGTATATATATATGTATGTATATATATGTATGTATATATATATATATGTATGTATATATATATATGTATGTATATATATATATGTATGTATATATATATATATATATATGTATATATATATATGTATGTATATATATATGTATGTATGTATGTATATATATATGTATATATATATATGTATGTATATATATATATGTATGTATATATATATATGTATGTATATATATATATATGTATGTATACATATATATATATATGTATGTATATATATATATGTATATATATATATATATATATATATATATATATATATATATATATATATATAACATAACATAACATAACATAACATAACATAACATAACACGGAATCTAATTCATAGTTTCTGAAAACACGCAACAATAATTGGTCTAAATCGATGCCGAAGCAGATTTGTACACGCAGCTTTTTTGTTAGAAAGCTTTACTCGTCAACGATAGAAAAAATCGGAGTCAACTTTTTGCAAGGCATTTGTAAAGTCTCCACACAGGATAATAATGACTTGATCGTTTGTGGAGAGGGAGTCTTGGCTTGTTCATGCCATAGGGACGTTTCTAAGCGGGTTGTTACGTCCTGGGAACGCCAAAAAGGCTGCTCTCTGACTGTTAAACACGATAAGACGATAGGCAGACATTCTTTAGATCAAAGGTTGATACGTCGTCGGCTAACTCTGCTTTACGGGGTTTCTCTTCGAGTTCTCTGCATTATTAATGACAGTTTTTTCAGCATTTCCTTGATCTGGACCTTTGTTGCTGGAATTGAACGCTGAATAAAATAGGAGAATGACGCATGTTTTTTGTTTTTTTTATAAATTTATTTTTATTTTTTACATTACATTCGGAAAGCATTGCATGCTGCTTCAGGAAGAGATGATGCATTGTTGATTGCATGAGACGGTCATTCCAGAAAATGTCGATGGGTCCGTTCTCGACTATTTCTGCTCATATCGAGTCAGTTGCTCCCTCCTCCCCCCACTTTGTATATCGTTGCCGTGAAACGCAAATAAAATGCCGATTTTTGTGCGTCCAGACTTTACGGACACCTTGTGTAGAAAATATAATACTTGTACAGTATACGGACCATGCTGAAGTAATGGCGTTTATTATTTAGAAAGCTATTCTTAACTGGCGAGAGATGATTTTGTTAACTATTCTGTACTTTAAGCTAACAATTTAATGAACAGATGATACTGTAAAAATTGAATTTAATTTGAAAATCCTATCTAAGAAAATAGCACAGTTCATCAACTGCACAAGTACCGAAGACATGGCAGATATTTTAACGATTTACTCGGATAAAGACTGTAATAATTCCCAGCGTAGACAAAAGTCCGTTATTGCGGACATTGGTCAGGACAAACCCAAAAGAAAAAAAAAAGAAAATATCTTTGTGAAATCATGTGCGCCCTCTCCACGGCAATCGCCGACCCCAACACTGTTCCTGTAGTCCTCTTCTCTTTTATCTTCCATTCTCGTTCTGCCCGTGTCGTCATCTCTCACACATTGGACAATATCGAGGGTGAGCAATGGTGCACAAGTATAAAAACATAAACAAACTCAAGAGAAAGAAAAGAAAACACAGACTCCTAAACATTCTGTAGATATCAGTTGTATATCTCTCCCTATCCTTAATCAAACCAGGCATGTTTTCAAAGGTTCATTGTATATCCTTTGCTTGGTGTAGGTTCTGTGTGATCTTTTCACTGAACCATATCTCTGTTTTTGGCATTGAAACACATAATTCACCATATGGGCAAAAATCTTAACAACCCTGGCAGTTAGTTAGATACTAAATTAGAGTTATTTTTATTGAAATGTCTTTTAACTGTACACTTTTCTCTTTCTTTGCCTAGAGCTCGCTACAGTGGCTAAATTTGTATAGCACCAGACGCCATAAAAATGGACGTGTTTTTCAGCAATAGGTCATATTAATATGAAATGAGTTTTCTTACTCTTTATTATCAATATAATAAAATTTGTTTATAATTATAATATTAATTGTTGTCAGTGCCGTCTGATGTTGGTTACTTATGACAATATTTTATACTCTTGACGCTCTCACACGTGCCATCTCACTCTGTTCGTCATCACACCAGGCAGGTCTTCATAGATTCCTTGTACATCCTCTGCTTGATGTAGGTTCTGTGTGATCTTCCCACTGAACCACATCCCTGTTTTTAGCATACACAACACAACATCGTTCACGATTTCATCCTTCTCAACCCAGACAAGTCTTCACGAGTGAATTGTGAAAAATTTATTAGCTCCTTGATGCAAGTTCTGGGCGATCTACCTAATGAACCACATCCCCGTTTTGACACCCATAAAAAAATCACTGACGATTTCATCCTTTGCCCTCCAATAGTGACCATAAGATATCATTCTTATGTTTGATCACGGTTGGTATCTGAGGAAAGTGTCCGTAGAGTTGCTCCCTTGTGAGGTACTGTCTTATGAGTTCTCTGATAGTTGCTTGATTTAGGTTCTGTGTGGTCTCCCCAATGAATCCCGTTCCTGTTTTGATATACACAAAAGAAAATCACTGACGATTCCATCTTCATCAGCCCTTCTGCAGTGACCAGCGAATCTTGTTATTTCTCTCTTTGATCATGACAGAAATCAGAGAAAGGTGTCCGTAGAGTTGCTTCCTTGCAGGGTGTTGCCTTATCAGATGTTAAGAGCATTCTAGTATTCACACCGTCAAGTTTATTCTTCAATCAAAGAAGTCATGTTTCATTTTGATCAAAAGATTCAATTTCGAAATCTTGTATCCATCTTGTATTATTTTTTTTATTAGAGTCCTTTCAGATGAGTAATTTGTATATTTATTTGCCGACTGTTATCCTCATCTTCTTTGTTGTTGCTGTTGTTTCTTCTTCTTCACCAGAAGAAGGCCTGAGGAATAGTTGGCCGAAACGTGATGAAACAACAACTATGAAGATGAGGATTACAGTCCGCAAATAAAAATGTTTCATATTAATAAGAAGATTTTATTTCCAAAGTAAAATATTTTAAGAAACGAAAATTTGAAAAAAATACTTCAAAAGCTCGAAACCACAAAGATCATGGACTTCCTTAAAAAGATGAAATATACAACAAAATGTATTTTTTTTTTACCACCAGTATGAAAAGTTACAGAAACTCTAAATGCACATAGCAAACAAAGCATCAACATTATACAAACATAACATCACAAACAAAATACAGTAAATATCCATTTACAAAACAACAACTCTAGCATGAATTAATTCCAATGCCACTAAACAAACGAATGAAAAAGACATTTGAAGTTATAACTATAAGAATTTGGAGCATAAATTCCTCTTAGTACCAGCATTAAATAACCGAAAAGGGTTGATATGCCGTAAAATAAAACAACCAATCAACGAACCAAATCATGTTCATCGTGTATAGTCCAGCCCAGGCATTGTTAATTCACGCTTTCTTCGGTTTATATACAGTTGTGCTTTGCTACGTTATTATCAACATAAGTAAACTCATCGACATTTTTTTTACTGGAATCTCATCGAGGGTAAAATAATTTCGTGTTGGTTTAGGATAATGCGCTTTGTCTGATATTAACTCTTTACTTTTTGATGTCCTACGCAATTGTCAATAAAATTGTCAATAAAATTGTCAATAAAATGGACACCTTAGCTTCTATGTAGCTACTATTTGACAATGCATAGTGAATTACTATTACGTCTGGTCTGGTCTGGCCTGGTGAACCAACCACGAGTTTCTTGTTCATTAGCAGGAGTTTGGGCTGACATTAGGTAGTATGGATGCGTCAATAATGTGATGCCGCTACTCCGTATATATTTATGTACATATCTTCAAATTACAAGCATATACCAACGAAAACAAAGTAACAACTAAGAGACAATATAGAATTCGAAAGACATTTATTTATAGCACTAGATATGAGAAAAATCACTCGAATAATCTAAATAATACAAATTATAAATCGTAAATAATTAATCGTAAATTATTAATCGTAAATAATAAATCGTAAATTATTAATCGTAAATAATAAATCGTAAATTATTAATCGTAAATAATAAATCGTAAATTATTAATCGTAAATAATAAATCGTAAATTATTAATCGTAAATAATAAATCGTAAATTATTAATCGTAAATAATAAATCATAAATTATTAATTGTAAATAATAAATCGTAAATTATTAATCGTAAATAATAAATCGTAAATTATTAATCGTAAATAATAAATCGTAAATTATTAATCGTAAATAATAAATCGTAAATTATTAATCGTAAATAATAAATCGTAAATTATTAATCGTAAATAATAAATCAGAAACATACGAGGTGCCTTAAATAGTTTTTTTTTTTTTTTTGAAAATGCATTTAAATTGTTATAGACTCTTGAAAATTCAGTGCGTTATTGCTATACATCTTATGAGATGACTGGCCAATTTTTATGATTTCAGGTTTAAATGAACAGCTACAGCAGGAACTGGAATACACACTACTAAAGTCTGATTGTCACAACAATCTGGACGTGAGGACACTTTAGAAGAACAATATGCAATAAAATTTTATTTTAAACTTTGAAAAAAATGCCACAGGAATGTACTGAATTCTTCAGACTGTTTTTGAACCATCTTGCATGAATCGAGCATCAGTTTTTGAGTGGCATAAGATTCAAGGAAAGTAGGGAGTGTGTGAGGGATGATGCAAAGTGTCGGAGGAGTAAGAAAGTCAGAACACCAAAGTTGATTGGCCAAATAAAGAATTTCATGGATAAAGGCCGCCGTGTGTTTATAGAGACAATAAATGCACAGTTTGATGTCAGTGTGGGAACTGTCACACAATTATTCAAGAGGAACTAAAAATGCGAAAGATTTGCGCGGTTTGTCCAAAGTGTGCAGTCCACAACTCTATTTTTGCCACTGATTATTTGACCAAGATGGGTATCAAGACAGTTCCTCACCCTCACTTATAGTCCAGACCTAGCTCCCTGTGACTTTTGGTCATTCTATAAGCTCACGGAAAACCTTAGAGGCTGTCGTTATGAGACGTGAGTAGATGAAAGAAAGCTGTGACGAAGGTCATTGACACACTCACACAAGGGGACTTCCATGGGGGTCTCCCAGAAGTTGTTGGAATGTGCAAGTGTATTGCAGCCGGACAAGATTATTTAGAAGGGGACTAGAGTTTCATGTGTGTAATATCAATAAAAGTGCCCATACGAAAAAGTCTGGAAACTTATTGAAGTGCAAGTAGAATCGTGTACGTGTGTGTACGTACAGAGGAAAGATTTACGTAAATAATTGTGTGTGTGTGTGTGTGCGTACATCGAGATAAAGAGTCCATTATGAATGTGATGTAAATGATGTGTGTGCGTGTGCGTAGAGAGAAGACGTTTACTTACTGAAAGCGCAATTAGCTGTCAACAATGGAACTGAGTTCACGAGAATGTGATTGACAAATTCTGAGGAGAAGGACGTGTGCGTATATGTGTATGAGTAACTAGAGAAATGTCTTGCACATCAGAAAATTATGTACTCGTGCATGAACGCACGTATGTCACGTATGTTGCTGAGATGTTTATCTAAACAACTCCCAGGGTGAGGCCAAAGCCAACTGGATGAAAATTTTTTTAGTTCTATCCCACTGCAAGGACTTAAACACCAGGGTTGGAAAGTGGGATTGAGAAGTCAGCCCCCCACATCCCCGCGCCGCCGAGGGCCTGGGTAGCCCTGTCGGCATTTTCATCGTGAGGTCACCTCAGACGATTAGCAATAAACTAACCCTTTCTCAAAGAAAAACGGCAAAGCCTGTGATTGAACCTCCTAGAACTGCATAAAACTAAACTCCCATTGCAAAATCAACAGAGACTGGATCATTACAGGAATGTTCTAATCTCTGTTAATTTTGAAGCCCTAAGCCGCCAGAAGCTGGATGAAAAAAGAGAAATGAAATAGCATGTGTAGTTTTTTTTAATAGTCACTGAAATGGTGTGCCGGATAGTATCAAAGGGGGGGGGGGCGTGCTCTTAAAACGCCCTCTAGTGGTGAGTCTGTGAGTGTGACAAACAAATAATGCTACGCGCAGAACAGGAGATGGGGCGTTCCAAAAGGAATTCCTTCTATTTGGGGGGGGATCAGAGGGGATTGCAAATTGCATTGTTATGAGGACTGCATGTTCATGTATTCATGAACTGAAAGTTTCATCTCTTTGTTGCAGATATTGACGATGTGAGACAACCTCTGACATGGACGTGCGTCAGAAGCAAAGATGCGTTATTGAATTCCTGACAAAAACGCATTGAGAATGGTGGTGACTATGTAGAAATATAAATACTAGGGCACAAAAGGTCGCTCAGTTTAATGGTACACCTGCCGTGTTCGTAGCTCATCTTTTTTAGTTAAAAAAAGGAAACTTAGAGTTTTGGAACTACCCACGTATGGCAAAAGGTGCCCACGACACGCATGCATAATCATTGTTCGTTGCTGACAAAAGTTTATTGGGAATGGTAGTGACTCTGAAAAAATAAATCCTGGGACGCAAAAGGCTGCTCGTTTATGGTACCGCTCCCGTCATCGTAGCTTCTCAACTTTTTTAGTTAAAAAAAATAGGTGGCCTTACTTGTGGAATGACCTTCAGTCCCTGTCTGTGTCTCATTTCCGCAATATTGCATCCCTGTGATCACTTTATAAGTACTTCCGTGGCACGTGATCCAACGAACTAAGTACACTTATACACCTTGAAGTCAAATATCCCTGATTTTCAGCAAAATCCCAGCCCTACACTCTAGCGGTCCCTAGCTACAGAAAAACTTTATAGTCTGATACCTTTTTTGTCGGATCGTTCCCCCTTAGAATTATTTCTCTGCTCATCTGATCGTATGAACATGCAAATATCTAAATATAATTCGAACAACCATCTTGCTGCAAAACTCCCTAATTAGGATGCCCCTATAAATCTGGCCCCTAATCACAATAGCTCCTTACGTCTTACTGGCAAATATCTTTTGTTTATTGCAAAGAAAAGTAAAAATAAATAAATAAAACAAAATAAAATAAAGAATATCGAATGAACATTATATAAATATACTAGGTGTCTTAAATAAGTTCCCAGACTTTTTCGTATGGCCACTTTTATTGATAGTACATACACGAAACTCTAGTCCCCTTCGAAGTAATCTCCTCCGGCTGTAATGCACTTGTTGTACCGTTCCAACAAATCTTGTCATAGCCTCTTTCATCTCTTCAATTGTCTCATAACGACAGTCTCTAAGGTTTTCCTTGGGCTTAGAAAATAACCAAAAGTCACAGGGAGCAAGGTATGGACTATAGGGAGGGTGAGAAACTGTTTTGATGGTTAATTGTAGGTATAGATCGCTTCATATTCTCTTAAAAAAATTCCAGCAAAAACCTAACAGCCAGCCATGGTTCTCTCCAGAATGTTCTGCTACCATTGCCATCACCATTTCTATTGCTTTCAATGCAATAGGTATACTGAGACTAAAGCTGTGTTCAGGACTGCCAGTAACCACTGTAAAAGAGTAATAAAGAACACGAGAGAGTTGTGTGTTCAGTCTGTCAAGTCTAAAGTAGCTGAGCAGCGGCTTGATTCCCACCAGTTTTGGCAAATAACAAATAGGGTCTTGAATAGAAACGTGTGTTCTATCCCAACTCTCATCAATGGACTTCAAGTAATCTTGTCAGCATCGGACAAAGCCAAACTGTTTGCCAAGAACTTTGCAGCGAAATCTACCTTATGCGGTCAGGGCCGTCACTTCTATGTCTGAAAAAACGCTATGCGATATGCAAATATCAGTATGTGATGTTGCCAATCTAATCAAAAACCTCAATTCCAGTAAAGCCACTGACCTTGACGGCATTCCAATTATAGTACTGAAAAGCTTCAACCAAAACTGGTTCCCATACTTACAAAGCTGTTTAAGCGTTGTCTCATTGAGAATTGCTCCCCAATACCCTGGAAAGCCTCTTCACTATATCCCATATTTAAAAATTCAAGGATCGGTTATCTCCCTTTCAGTACAGACCAATCACTTTCTTGTGCATCATAAGTAAGTTGTTGGAATCTGTGTTAAATAGAAAAGTAGTCAACTTCTTCATGTCACTTCAGCAAAATAACATCCTCAGTGACATGCAAAATGGTTTACGTTCTGCTAAATCTAAAGCAGATGTACTAACATTCATATCTCATAGGATTAGGGAATCTCTGGACAAAGGCTTTCTTTTTAGTGCAATTGCTCTTAACATACCAAAGACCTTTGACAGGGTATGGCATAAAGGTCTACTCCACAAAATCTCCAGCTACGGTATAGCTGGAAATGTCTTTTCAATTATTAAATCATTTTTTTCTGATAGGTTCATAAGAGTAGTGGTTGATGGACAGAAATCAGAGAGCTCACAGTATTAATGCTAGAGTTTCTCAGGGGACCATTCTGGGTACAAATCTCTTTTTCATCTGCATCAATGATCTCTCAAATCAGATCATTCACAGACATTTATGCTGACGACATTACTATCTATGGCAACACTTCAAAGGCTGTAAATAACCAAGTTCTCTCCTATTCTCTCTCCTCATATCTTGAGCACATGATGCAATGGGGAAATGGTGACTGGTTAATTTTAAGGCATCTAAAACCAAACTTCATGAACGCACTGACCCCCATTTAGCATCAGTTAAAATGATCTTTAACCCTGATATGAAATGGAACACATACACCAAATCCAAGACTGCTGGGAAAATGGTGGGATGGTTCTACCGCTCTAGTAGATATCTCACTACTGATGCAATTCTCTACTTGTATAAGATGTATAAGCACATCCAAGAATAGAGTAATGTTGCTACATCTAGGCAGGATCTGCTAGAAGCACCTTATTCTGTTTTGAAAGAGTTTAAAATAGACCTCGTAGCCTAGTGAGGGATTCCCTTTTCTCAGCCTCCTTCCAAAAGAATAGACGTTGCGAGCCTGTCTCTGCTTTATCGTTATTTTCATGGTAAGTGCTCGTCTGAGCTCCAATCTATGGTAACCCCTTGCCTGACTTTCATGAAGAACACTCGTCTAGCTGAAACCACTATCACTAATTTTCCCCACTCTTTATCTGTGCCTAAACCTAAACGTAGACTCCATGAACAAAGCTTCTTTCCTAGAACTGTAAATCTATGGAACTCTCTTCTGTTATCCTACTTTCCAACTAACTACATTATAGTCGTCTTCAAGTCCAACGTAAACAAGTTTTTGATGAGCCGTCCCCTTTAGTAATCCAATTTACCATATTTCCACTACTAACGATTATTACAATATTGTCCTATTGGCTACCGTACACTCATTAACTTTTATCCTTAAGTGGCCCCCAGGCCTTGATAAGTGGTGACTCTTTTGTAAAAAGAAAAAAATGTTCATCTTGGTCAAATAGTTTGATCTTCTCCGAGTATCCTTGGGACAAACTTCGTGCAAATCTGTAGTTCCTCGCAAATAATTGTGTGTACAGTTTCCAGACTGACATCAAACTGTGCACTTATTGTCTCTATAGACACACGACGTTTCTTATCCATGAAATTCTTTATTTGGCCAATCAACTCTGATGTTCTAACTTCCTTACTCCTCCCACACATCTCATCATCCCTCACAAGCACCTTGCCTTCCTTGAATCTCTTATGCAACTCAAAATCATGCTAGATTCATGCAAGATGGTCTAAAAACAGTCTAAAGCATTCCATACGTTTCTGTGGCATTTTTTTTCAAAGTTTAAGACAGAATTTCATTGCATATTGTTCTTCTAAAGTGTCCTCACGTCCAGACTGCATTCTTGAAATTCCCTAACTGTGACAATCAGGCTTTAGTAGGGTGTATTCCAATTCCTGCTGTAGCTATTCATTTAAACGTGAACTCATAAAAATTGATCAGTCATCTCATAAGATGAATAGCAATAACATATTGAATGTTTAAGAGTCTACGATAATTTTAAATGTGTGTACAAAAAGTCTGGAAACTTATTGAAGGCACCTCGTACAGGTGTTCATATTTCCTGCTTTCAATTTTAAAAATGGATGTGTTTGTTTCTAAAATTAGCCGACAAACTATTAGCGACATAAAATATTATGAAGGAAATATAGTTGTAAAATTAGTTAATTTTTATTTTAGTTTAACACAAATACGTCACACATTAGTAGCTAGCCTAAAATACAGTATTGGCCATAATATAAGGAACGGAAAAGAAAATGTACAATTATTCATGTATATTTAAAAAATTAGTGCATGGATTTTTCTGAAATACTCAGAATAAACAAATAGAACCAATGTGTATAAACTAGTACCAAAAAAAAAAATTACGATTCAATATTGAGAAATATTTTAGTTTAAAATTATATCTGTGGATTTATCCTGGCCAAAAGTTAAGGAACGAAATAGAAAATTTATTTTTAAGAGACTAAACTTTACATAAAAATAGCTAGTTTTTAATATTGGAACTGCTGATAAGCACAACAAAGAAAAATGGCGTCACCGACTCGCAAAACTCTGTCTCTCCAAGAAAAAAAATTAATTTTAGACAATTACAAAGAAAAGAAATCAATTTCAACAATTTCTAATATCGTTCGAAGATCAAAAAGTGTTGTTCATCGTGTGATAGCTCGATATAAGAATAAAAATACATTAGAAGCATCCCCTAAAACCGGCAGACCCCCTAAAACGTCTCAGAGAGAAGATAGGATTATGGTAAGGCAGGCTCTTAGTGACCGATTCAAATCCGCAACATCAATTTCTCGCGATTCTAATGAACAGACTGGGAAAAATATATCTAGAAAAACTGTTTCTCGACGGTTAGCAGCTGCCGGATTGCATGCCAGGGTGCCAGTATCTAAACCCTTGATATCCAAGAAGAACAAAAATAGCCGTTTGAAGTTTGCCCATGAGCATGTCGTCTGGACTGATGAACAATGGGCTAAGGTTCACTTCAGCGATGAATCCAAGTTCAATTTGTTTGGATCTGATGGAAAGAAGCATGTACGGCGTAAAGCAGGTGAACGATTATCCTCCAAATGTGTTAAATAGACACTTAAATTCGGAGGGGGAAGTGTAATGGTGTGGGGTATGATATCCTCGGAAGGAGTTGGCCCTCTAGTTCGAATCTATGGTAGGGTTAATGCGGAGACTTATAAGCAGCTCCTTCAACGACATGTCATTGAGAGCTTACGCCTTTCACCTAATCAGCCAAGCATTTTTATGCAAGATAACGCCCCTTGCCATAAAGCTAAAAAAGTGATAAGTTACCTCGAGGAAGAAGAAATAAGAGTAATGGACTGGCCAGCGCAGAGTCCGGATCTGAATCCGATAGAAAATGTTTGGAAAATGATTGGAGAAAGAGCACAGACGAGGAATCCCCTAAATCAAAATCACTTATGGGATTTATTGAAGGAAGAGTGGGAAAAGATAAATCCTGAATTTTGCAAGAAACTAATCCAATCTTGTGGTCGAAGATGCAGTGAGGTCATAAAGAATAAGGGGATGTTCACTAAATATCGAATTAATTTATTTTTTTAAAATATTTGCATGAAAAAAAAACAAAGTTTCTATTTCGTTCCTTAACTTTTGGCCAGGATAAATCCACAGATATAATTTAAAACTAAAATATTTCTCAATATTGAATCATAATTTATTTATTTTTTTTTTTTTTTGTACTAGTTTATACACATTGGTTCTATTTGTTTATTCTGTGTATTTCAGAAAAATCGATGCACTAATTTTTGAAATATACATGAATAATTGTACATTTTTTTCCGTTCCTTATATTATGGCCGATACTGTAAATAGTTTTTGATTAATTCTATAATTGCATTTCCTTTTAAAAACCCTGTGTTGCCAATAGTAACATTTACTGGTAATAATATAAAGTCTATATAGTTTTATGTTGTTTTTTTTTTTTTGTTACTTATTACTAAATGATGAATCAAGTTAGTATTATGCATCTAAAATTTAGAAAAGCACGCTTGAAAAGCGTCAACATTATGTGAATAAGCTAAGTAAAAAAAAAAATGATTGTGACCGAATTTGACCTGATGTCGGGTGAATTCGCTTATTCATATAATATTGACGTTTTTCAAGCGCGCTTTTCTCAATTTTATACGCATAATACTAACAAGATTTGGTGCTTGTTAAGATAGTTGACTGATCGATATTTTTTCATATGCGGTTTTAAACAAAACAGCAGTACTTAATTGTTATGTCGAAAAAATATCCAAAAATTACGAAAATTCATCGAGTACAACAATTGCTACTGTGTTTTTAGTAAAAGAAAAGCAAGTCTATCACTATGGTCTAAAACAGTACGCCAGTCATTAACGTGTCGAAAAGGAAGATAATTATGTGCTCTACATTCACAATTTTCAAGGTGTTCACATCTAGCGAAAATGTAATTTTCGCCAATTTTCCGTAATTATGAATAAATTTTTTACTCGATGAATTTTTGTAATTTTTGGATATATTAATATTTTCGACACGACTATTGGGTAAGTACTGTTGTTTTTTTTGCTTAAGACCACATATTAAAAAAAAAAAATTTTGCTTAAGACGGCATATTAAAAAAATTTTTTTGCTTAAGACGGCATATCAAAAGAAAATTTTTGCTTAAGACGACATATTAAAAAAAAATTTCTGCTTAAGACGACATATTAAAAAAAAAATTTTGCTTAAGACGACATAATAAAAAAATTTCTGCTTAAGACGACATAATAAAAAAATTTTTTTTGCTTAAGACGACATATTAAAAAAATTTTTTGCTTAAGACCACATATTAAAAAAAATTTTCTGCTTAAGACGACATATTAAAAAAATTGATCTGTCGATTCTATCTTAACAAGCAATAAATCCAGGTAGTATACAGTGCAATCACGTTGACACATCGGTTCTTGCCAGATCACCGAAGTTAAGCAACGATGGGCCTGGCCGGTACCAGATGGATGGAAGGCTAGGCTCTGTATGTACCGCGCCGAGTCGTAGAAATTTCCAGGTTGGTATTTGGGGGTTCATTAATTCACTGGGGGAAATGCATCCCCCGAATCAAGATGGAAAGTAACGAGAAACTATCGTCTTTAATTGTCTTCCCGAGATTACTATGGCTCCACAATTTGGACAGCCGTGGTCGCCGACGCTGTTAAAAACAGCAGGGTCGCTGATGATGATGATGATGATGATGATGATGATGATGATGATGATGATGACGATTTTCGACATGACAAGTAAGTACTGTTGTTTTCTGCTTAAAACCACATATATTAAAAATCGATCCGTGGCCTCCAGCTTAACAAGCACCCTGGATTTTTTTTTATGGAAACAACAACAACAACAACAACAACAACAGCATCACAACAACAACAACATAAAACTATTTTTAATCCCTAAACAATTTTTTCTCGGGTTTTTCCATGGGCGCAACTTTTATACATTAGTCGATATGTTGATATTCACGCATTGATATTTTTCTATTTTTCAGTTTCTCATTCAAGCCCTTTTTCTCCCTTCCGTCCGTCTTCGTACCCTACCCCTGACCAAGTTTCGTTTTCCCCATTGATCAACATTTCTCTCTCCGTTACGCAGATCCGCTTAAATTCCCCTTCCATTCATAGTCAGACGATCTCTGCTCTGCCCTCTTCGCAACACAACCGCATTAAAACCCCTTTTCCACCCGACGAAGCTCAACTGTTGTCATTCTTTTCCCTTCGTCCCCGCCAATTCTCGCCCGTTCACTTCATTCCTCCCTGCTGAACCCTTTCTTCTTCTATCCTTCCTCAATTCAGCAATTATTGACCGACTCCGCCATTTTCTTTTTTCATTTCTTTGCTAACTCCTGCTGCTCCCTCTATCTGACAAATTCCTTGAATGGCTCAAACGCATGCGCGCACGCACACTCACCCAAGGGAAAGTCAAAAGTAGAGTTATTTGTACAAGACATTAATATGCAAGCCATGAGGAAATTGGGCTTACGGAAGAGGACAGAAATTGGAGCCAGAACAAAAAAAACAAAAACAAAAAAAATATTCGTATTATTTAGACCTTAGGGCATACTGTTCTCATCTTGAGTGTTATTTTCACAAGGTTTCGGTCGATGTAACCTCCGATCTTTTTCATGTGTATATTGTCGAACTCAGGAATCTTGCGGACCCATGGTGTAGTGGATAAAGTATTTGGTAAAATTCAGTTGTAAAGTTACACTTTTCTGAAGGTTCAAGATTCAATCTTCATTGCAGGTGACACCCAAAATACAATTACGAATTACTTCTATCTAGCCATAGCTGGCGGAAGGAAGGCATGCTAATTGCGTGGATTAAATAAAAGATTGTGTTTGAGATTACGTTCAGATTCCTGAGATCAACAGAAAGATTCATGGGTTGAAGAAGGTTGATTACAAAAGAAGAACAGTAATCCGAAAAATTCGAAACACATAAAATAAAATCACTTTCTAAATGGATAAATGCGAAAGTTGGGTCCACTTCTCGAACTAATCGTAAAGTCAAAACACTCTATTTCAAGTTAATTCAATTGTACACAACAGACGTTCTGTTTCGTATATACTGATTGTACCTACGAGATATCGGTCGTAAGTTTAATAGGTAAAACTGCAGTTTAGTGGCCTAAACAGAATGCAATGAAACAACATACATGCGATAAATATTGTTTTATCTTGTTTTGTTGTTAAATTTTAGTAAATGAGGGGCTATTTTGATTTGAAATACGCATTTAATGTGAAGAAAAACTCGTTTGAAATGTGTAAATGTGCAAGAATAATTGATGTTCAACAACAACAAAAAAACCGGAAGTAGTGGATTGAGTGATTATCTAAGGACATGTCCAGCTTTGAAGCCATGCTCATATGCATATATATATATATATATATATATATATATATATATATATATATATATATATATATATAGAGAGAGAGAGAGAGAGAGAGAGAGAGAGAGAGAGACCGGGTCGTCCAAGGTACTAAAGACTGATAACTAATGAATATTACGAAGTTATTAAGAGTGCTTAATTAAAAATGAGCAAGATATATTTTTTATTAGTATATAAAATTTGCATGGTCGCGACACTCGACCTGCTAATGTTTCAGACAAATGTTTTTTTAAGTTGCCTGACGGTGACTTCTGGTTTAAATTGACCCGTTGGCCGAAACATTAGCATGTGCAGCAAGCAAGCAAGCAAGGCTCATAGAGTTTTATATAGACACGGCCAAAACTGAAAGGAGTTAATATTTTTTTACGGAAATTCTCTTAAAAATCTACCAAAAATCAAGTAAAATATCCAGTCAATACGAAATTTTCATCGATTATTATTTGAAATTCAGGTACTTATGTTATAATATTTCTGCATATTCTTATAGCAAATCATCCTAAATTATTAAGACAAAAAATAAATTGATTCAAAAACCTTTTTAAAAAATATTTAATTATGTTTATCCATCGATACAAAAATGGCGATGAATAGTTGTTTTTTTTTTTGTTTTTTTTGTTTTTTTTGGTTAATTTAAAATTTAAAATTCTATTGAAATAGTAGAAAATGATTTGTATTATTCTGCTTTTCATGTGATAAATTTCAGGCTTTTATATGTTTCTGAAAAAAAGTTCCTCAAGAATAATGGATTTTAATAGATTTAATAGATTCATTAAAAAACACAATTTGGTTTATCTTTAATTTTTTAGCGGTGCCTAGTTTTATAATATATATATATATATATATATATATATATATATATATATATATATATATATATATATATATATATATATAGCCGTGCCTAGTTTTACATGTATATATATATATATATATATATATATATATATATATATATATATATATATATATATATATATATTATTATTATTATTATTATTATAATAATAATAATAATAATAATAATAATAATAATAATAATAATAATAATAAAACTAAGCATAGCAAAAACTAGGAACAGCAAAAACTAGGCACGGCCAATATATATATATATATATATATATATATATATATATATATATATATATATATATATATATATATCGAGAGTGAGAGAGAGTAAATATAATGAACAGTGGTTAAACTATTCTTATCCAGTTACTATGTAAATAAACACCTGTTCATAACACCACATGTTTTCTTGTCGCGATTTCTTGATTGCTCCATTTGCAGCAATCACGGAGTCCATGTCTGATGAAAGTTACCTTAGATGCGTGTGCGTAAATAGCATACATCGCATGTCAGGATACAATAAATACTTATCAACGTTTCGGCATCGCAAACATTTTTGAGAAAATGACATCTTTGAGAAATGTGACGTAGATTCAGCCAGAGAAAAACGCCAAATCATGTGGATTATTCGGACCACTGTTTACATAAAAAACGACCCTGGTGTCTAACTCTGTCCCGTGGGGAGGCATAGTAAATAGGTACATCTTAGATTTAGTTGTAGGCGAAGGGGAAGATATTGTGACGTGGCTCATGCTACATAACTTCCGGTCATCCAGAAATGTAAAGGAATGTGCACAAAGCATGGACTCGTAGCTAACAGTTACTATTTGTAAATACGATTTGTTTTTATTCCACTACGTAATAAAGTAGTTATATACATTTCTTTATCTCGTCGTTCTTTTTGTGTGCGATCTAACAGATCGACGAAGATTCGAATTTCTTACGAACCAGCAGCAGAAAGATTTGAACTTTTTACGAACCAGCAACAGAAGGATTCGAGTTTATCACAAACTAACAACAAATCTGTGGTTTCAAAATATAATTTGCATATGAGAGCAGTGACTGCAATAAGAAGGACAAATTGTGGAGCAGAACGGTACGGGTTCTTGGCGGTGAAGGGAACATGTGCTAATATCGTGGGGGCGCTGTCGATGTTTTTTTTTCTTATTTTTCTTATTAGACTACAAGAATTGAAACGAGAAAAATTATGGAAAACTTCAGAATCTGTCTAATGGAATTTCTAAAACAAGAAAAATCACGCCAGTATGAAACGGAAAAATTAGAAAAAAAAAAAGATTAAAAAATTATATCGAACGACTGAAAAAAATATTTGGTGAAAATACAGAACGACAGGAAAAAGAATTCAGAAATTACTAGAATAGATGGACAAAACGGAAATAATTCTGAAAAATTAAATACTTTTTCATAAGAATCGATAATAAATTCAGTCAGTAATTTTATTAACAAACCAGAAGTCACATTCTAAGCATATTTTCGCAGGTAGCAAGAAATTTTTTAAAAGACTGTAAAAACTTAGCCGATAGAAAAAATCCTATTAGGAAAATTAAAGCTAGTAAAACAAGAAGCAAAATATCAATTAACGGAGATATTTGGTGAATAAAGCTAATTTTTTTATAATAGCTGGCAATACCTAAACGTCACGAGAAAGGAGGATTAAACAGCGCATGCAAGCTAAGTAAATAGATACTGTGAAGAGTTTCGGTTAAACGAGATAAAGTACATGTTTAATGTCTAATATTAATGCAAGGCTTAACATTCACACCAGAAAAAGAAATGAAACCCCAGTTGCTAATAGAGCAGAATAAAAACATTAATCCCCAAAATTTAACAGAATGCCAAAGAATTCTAAACTTGATTGGACAACGCAAAAATCGAACAGGATATAACAAATATTCCCGAGATAAAGTACAACGCAACGTGTAATAGATAGCCTTAATTTAAAATTAATCCGTGATATAGTTGTGGGGAATTACATTTGTATTCAGACTGTCCATTTAAAAACAGTAATGTGAGGCTAAATCATATAAATTCTCGCACTCTAGGCGCAAAGCAAAAAATAAAAAAACTTAGGGGAGTAAAAATCAAATAAAAAAAATAAAAACGTTGTACAATACACGGCTGAACAAACAACTTAGAAAGTTAAAAGAAAATACATTAATATTGGTCTTTACAAGAACATAAATATCCAGATTGATACTGGGTCGAACTTAACCATAATTAATGCTGAAAAACATTTTTAATTCTATCCCTAATTTTTTTTAAATTGCAAAAAATGTTATCCATAATCGATTAAAATTTATGGGTGAAACTTGATTAAATGTTTCCTTAATAAAATTTATTGGGAACAAATTGGATGAAGTAATTCGACCTATTTAACATTCCAATATATTCTGCAATGAAATAGATAAATAAGCTAAAAAGTTAGAAACAATTCCTAGAATATTTTCAGCAGGACTTGTATTTTGTTATAAAGCTAAGACAAAGAGTTAAAAGAAAATGTAATGCCAGTTTCCCGACCTTATACCTTATGTCTCTGTAGAGATTATTGGCAACGAGCTAGAACTACAAAAAAGGAGTGTATGTAAAGAAAAAATAATAAAATCAGAATTTGCGCTGATTCCTTTGCAGGTCTTAGTGGTTGTTGAAAGAAGTCAAGGTCATTTTTAGTTCTTTCCAACTCAACATGTCTTTAAAATAGTTTACCAAGTAATTAAGTTTTCCTGATTCGCGCGCAAAAATTGAATGCGAGATGGAGCGGAAAAACATGGCCACCAATGAAAAGAGATTACATGAGATAATAAAGGTCTTAAGATCAGGAAAACTATTTGTCTGTCCCAGTTTTAAATGTGATGTTCGTTTTCAGCAAACGCAAAAACCTGCAAAAGTTGTCATTTTACAAGTAAGTGTTGAATTGGAAATAAACTAAAAAATTACCGAAATAAATAACCCTCTCCCAACAGCAAAAGAAATTTTTTGCGGAATTAAATGGTGGACGAATATTTACTAAATAAGATTTGTCAGAGGCACATTTTCAAATTCCAGCGAAAGAAAAGTGTATCGAATTATCTATATATTAATACGATAGCGTGTGTGTTATTTTCTGTGTCACACTTACATCCGGATCGTTTAATTGTTATGTACTTCCATTTCTTGTCATAAATAATTTTACCAAGAATTCTTCATAGGTTTGGTTTCGGTTTCGATTATAGCTGATCGCACTTAAGTCATCTCTTTTTTATATAAATAATTTTATCCAGAATTATTCATAAGTTTTGGTTTCGGTTTCGATTATAAGTGATGGCACTCCAGTAATCTTTTTTTTTTTTTTTTTTCATAAATAATTTTATCAAGAATTCTTCAACAGTTTTGGTTTCGGTTTCGATTATGGCTGAAAGAACTCAAGTTATATATATATATATATATATATATATATATATATATATATATATATATATATATATATATATGTGTGTGTGTGTGTGTGTGTGTGTGTGTGTGTGTGTGTGTGTGTGTGTGTGTTTCTTTTCATAAGTTTTTATTCTGGTTTCGATTCAAGCTGATGCACCCAAGTCATATAGATATATTCTTTTTATTTTTAAAATCGCAACTTTATAATATATAACAATCGATAGAACATTAACTCTATAATAATACTAGACTACCCGTGACCCGTTGGATCAGTATGTTATATTAGCTATGGAATTCATGTATGAGCGTGACACTTATGACGTAAAGAAATTTTTTTTTTTTTGACATAACAGAAACATTTCTATGAAAGTATATCAAAATGAAAAATCACGGACGGATCACTCAAACATGAAAAAAAGATCCTCCCTATTCGTGTAAAGTTACCTATTTTTCCGAATTATCGATCAAAAATCGAAAATTAAACATGATTTTCCTACGAACTGAACGCCGATGAAAGTCATTTAGCAGCAAAAATGTACATGAACCTACCGATGAGAAATATAAGAATGAAAAACTAATATTGGAATCCTTCAACCAAGTTATAGAAACTTAAAATCTAAAAAAAAAAAAAATAATAAAACCTGAAGCAAAATAATAAAACCTAAATAAATAAAATAAAATAAAACTAATATTGAAACAGATTAGTAAATGTGTCAACAAATTCACCGTTCTCACACAACTATTTTGTATCTAAAACAAAAAATAAAAAAGAAGGAAGGAAGGAAAGGGGATGAATAGAGAGTAGTAGTAGTAGTAGTAGTAGTAGTAGTAGTAGTAGTAGTAGTAGTAGTAGTTTTGGCTTTACTACAATTGTTCTCATGTTTGTCAACGGGTTAAAGTTGTTTAGTTGTAAGAAAATAGCGACAGTATAGTTGTAATAAAGAATAGTTGCAAAACATCCCCACTCTTCCCATGTTAAATAATAATTTCGAAATAATAACGTTACTATTTCAGTGCGCAGGTCAAAATTTGCAAAAGAAGCGATTTGTGTTTATTTGTTTACGCTGTTATGGGTTAATGTTTATGCGCGCATGCGCAACCGGATGTTGTAAACCGGGGAGTGGGTTACATCACTCGTTACAAGGTCATTTGAGTTTTATATTTATATAGATATACGAAATCTGCAATAATTAAAGTATCGTATTTAAGCGTATTTTACGGCCGGGCGTTCGTGCTAGCTTATAAAAATACTTTTGCAGTTTTAACAAAAAAGCTACAATAATATCAGAGCGTCTCCATTTACACCGAACATCTATAGGATGCCAACATCAATATATTACATATGAATGAGTCCCCTGTGGAATTTCTACAGGTTCCGCTAGTTAACTATTAATACACATAAATGTTTATTTAAAATAAAAAGACTGCGATATGGAATAAAGGTGACGCCCGCCATATTCCAACAAACGATGGATACGATGCTAACGAACCTGGACTTCATAGTAGCTTAAAAAAAATCTGCTTGATCTAAATATGGAAAAATGATCAAATATCTAAGACGGAAAAACGGGCAGGCGTGATAAAATACATGCACGCACCGACTAATGTGGCATAATTACAATTATTTTGGGCTTTAGAAAATTATTACAACAGCAATATATCGAATATCCATATTTTAAGGGACCCGTTAAATCATTTGCTAAAATAAAATGTAAAGTGGAGTTTAATAGTTAACTGTCAAAGGACATTTGTTGAACTAAAATCTACATTAACGCGAAACCTTGTTCTGACGCACTTCACCCATAATAGAAAATATGTTGCAAGTAACGCAAGTAATTTTAGTTTGGGAACCGTTTTGTTCAATAGTGAATATGATGGTAAACTAAACCGATCAAATAAAGTTCAAGAATGCTCTTTCCGACGGAAATGAACTATCCGGAAGTAAAGAAGGATTCGCCATAATATTTGCAATAAAATCTTTCCATAACTACTTTTACGGTAGAGAATTTATATTGCAAACGGACCATCGACCATTTTTTGCAATATTCGTTTCAAAAAAGGGACCACCACTGCGAATCGTTTGGAGAGGTGGACAACAATGTTGCAAAACTATTTTTTCGAAATGGATTTTTTTTTTACATAAAATAGACAACACACGCATAATCGAAAGAAGAATTGGGAATATGATGTAAATAAAAAAGCATGCGAAATGGAAAGTACGAAGGCATTAACCAAATAAAAAAAAAGGAAGACACAAGTGAAGAACGAGAAGAACCTCTGCCTGTCATCTATATTTGAGATACTCATGGCCGCACCAATACAAAAGAACTGTACGCGCAGACGAAAGTATACCTTAAAATATATATATATATATATATATTATGTTCAACAGACATAAAAACGTTGGGGGCGAGGTGGATGTTGTGATGTGGCTCGTATCACAGGACTTCCGGTCACCCGAAAATATAAAAGATGGTTCGCAGAACACTCAACCGAATCCGCATTCCATTAACATGCGCTTGTATCTACTATTTGTAAATACCTACTGTTCTTGCTCCACTTTTTAATAAAATAGTTATCTACATTTTTTCTGTCTTATTGTTTTTGTGTGATATAACAGTAATCTCCGATCTTTTCCAGGTGTGTCTTGTCGAACTCGGGAATCTGAACGTAATTTCGAACACGGCCATTTCTTAAGTTCTCTCGTCCCGTCAACTATTAGTGCGTGCGGTTCTAAAAATACAACTACGATTTAGTTAAGCTTACGATTTCTGCCCGGTCATTGTTGACGGAACAAAAAACAATCTACCTCCGTGGAATAAATCAAAGGCCCCGTTCGAAATTCTATACATATTCCCGAGTTCAACATTAAGATTCTCGAGTTCACAAAGAGACATATCTGAGGAAGATCGGAGGTTACATAGGTCGAAACGTGAAAATAGCATACAAGATTTTAGCCTTGGTAAATGGTGACTTATCAGTTAAAAAAAAATAGCAAGCGTAAATAACTATGACATGCACAGAAAAATGCAAATTAAAATGGAAAAATTCAAATTTAAAATTTACGTTATGTGATCTACTTCTGACGGTTGACTTAATTTGGATCAGACGATTAGGGAATCAAAAATAACTCTAAAATATTGGAAATATTGGAAGATTGGCAATTAACTGTTATTCGTTTAAAAGCGGCGATCGTAGTAATATTAGACTTAGTGTGTTCAAACGATCTTTAGGAAAATCCTCTCATAATCGTGTTCATCATCCTACGGACAATCTCATTAACTTTGAGAGCAACGTCACAAATCCACCTATCCCTCAACATGTTTTATGTCTTTAGGACATTTTTTTTCCTTTCGGGATCTATTTTTGTTTGCATGTCCATTTAAAAAAAATTTTTTTTTTTTTTTTTTTGTATTGGTGAAGGCATAGATATCTTATACATATAAATGATATCCTCGGGTGATTTTTGGCCTTGGTAATGAAGAATACATAGTATACCTTTTAGTTTACTTCTGGCAACCGCGTAATTCTTGCTTCCTTTCTATTGTCATTTCGTCCTCATATTCCATGAGCGATGTTTATGACAAAGTGGGGAGGAATCCTGTTTTCTGGGTCGGAATCTATCTATATAATATTTTTCTTTGGCTAGTTTTCATCTGAAAATTTATTTATTTATTTATTTATTTTTACCTCTTACATTAATTGGCTTCATACCTTGATTTAGTAGCGACACATTAAAGAAAAATGTAGCAAATATGATTTATTGTGCTTCTTAAAACTTTATTTTTCTCGAATAATAAGATACTTTTTTCGAAGTGGGAGAGGGGTTCTCATATCACACGCGCTAATTTCGTTCCTAGTCATACCAAATTAAATAAAAGGTGAATGTAATATCCTCTGGGTACCTAACATTAAACGACACTTCCATTGGTAAAGTTTCTTTCTAAGAACTCCCCATCTGTTTGCCCTCTGACTACAATATGGTTCTTGTAAAGTCTAATGTCAACAAATACTTCTTGAGTAGCCCTATTCTATATAAATAAAACAGTAGATATATGAATGCCTGTGTCCGTATGAAAATATTTAACCAATAAACTCTTAAACTACTGGTCACATGACACTGAAATTGACAGAAAATAGTAATCACACAGCAAAAACGGTTTATAACGAGCAAAATCTTTGTTTGGATTGATGAATAATATATCAGCAAGTTGAAATGCAAAATGTTTATTTCCACTTGCCGACATATTTCTACTACTTTTGCGCATGCGCGAATTCATTCACATCTTGAAGTGGTTTAAGTTTAAATATTTCTTATCTATCTGTCGATAGCTCAAACGGTATGAAAACGTAGCTGGAGCGTTAAGTATTTTGCTTTCGATTCTAGCTGATGACACCTAAATCATTTTTTTTTTGGGGGGGGGTTGAAATCATTACTATATACATCAGGCAAAATATAGTGGTAAAGTATTTGTGTAGAACCATCTACACTTTTTTGTAGAACTGCTAATCTCAGTCGGTGCAATGGTTTCCTCAAGACAAAGCAGGAATTACATCAGTTTTCCTTCTCATGGATACATGTCATCACGAAGCCTGGGGGCGCATCCCTCTCAGTAGATTAAAGACGCCCCCAGATACCAGCCTAAACATTTCTACATTCAAGTGCTATGCATACAATAAATTGAGTTATTTGTCGCACTGACATTGATATTAAAAGCCAACAACTTCTTTATATACTTAGTCGTGAATGTACATATGACTTTAAAAAAAACAACTAATTTGTATATTCCTTTAAAAACAAACTTTCATTAATTCGCTGTTCGTTTTTTTTTTTGTTTGTTTTTGTTTTCTTTTCTTTTGTTTTATTTTTCAATTTCCTTATTAAATCATGAGTTTCATGTCACTGTTACGCACAGTTCCATTTGTGCATATTTTCTACATTGTGCATAATTGGATAGCATTTTAAGCTGCATTTAGAGTAAATCTCCACCCCTATCTGTAGAACGGTCTCTACCAAACTACCCTGTCAGTTTTTTGGTCTAGAGACCTGAAACGGGATATATGGGATATTCGGGGCCGTAGAACAAAATCGATTTGGTTTTTAGCTAGAAAATTGCTACTAGGGGTCAAAATTGAAAAACTAGGACTTAGCAGGCGGAGTTCGACGTAATATGCATTCCCTATGCATGCGAAAATATATATTTATACATTTAACTGCGTTAATTTTTCAAAGTTTTGATAAGCATGTATCGTTAGATCAGATGGTAGAGAATACCGCTAAAACGCAAAGTGTTTTGGTTCCAATTCTAGCTGATAGCACACAAGTCATATTTATTTTTTTAACTTTTGAAATAACTACTAAATAATAATAATATACGATATATAAGCATCAATAGAGAATTGGCTCTATAATAATGAATTCGAAATTTGCATGAATTAAAATATACTATTTAAGCGTATTTTACGATCGAGTAATACCGTGCGATCTGTTAGTGTGTATATATATCGGCATTACTATATATATATATATATATATATATATATATATATATATATATATATATATATATATATATATATATCGTGGACAGATAGATAAGGATTTCGTCGTTTGATTATGACAAATCACTATACTAGAAGTAGCGAACATGAAATTCGAAACCTGCACGCCAGATCACTTCTAATTGACACCTGGTGTCAAACTGAAATGTGTAAAACGTAAATGTCGTCATTACTGACCTCTGTTAACTAGCCCATAAGTACACGCATAATTACTGGCATTACCTGTAACAGATCGTCGGGAGTTTTGTAGTGCCATTTCCGAGATTAATTTGTCGACCAAGTTTATTTATGACACGAGATTTTATCATATTTCAGATATCTGTAGGAGACGATGAACAAAACTATATATATTAAAAAAAAAATGGGGTCACGCGGACTTTTATATAATGATTATAGCAACACTTTGACATCATTTATGTCACTTTAGCGACATCAGTCCATGCGTTACATATATATATATATATATATATATATATAATATATATATATATATAATATATATATATATATATATATATATGGCAAAATGGTAATTAGTAAAATCTGCATGAAGAGAGTGCTCAATACTATTGCAGAGCAAATATGCGTTTTATTTTTTATTGCCGTTTTATCTGTTCAGTTACATATGTTTCGGTTGCCGGGCTATATTTACGATCCAGCAGCCTCGTCAGACCTTAACGAAATGGCTATTATTATTATTTAGAAGAATGATTTTAAAAGAAATACGAGAGAAAAAAAAGGGGGTGGGGGAAAGAAAGAAGGGAAGAGACAATAAGGGGGCGGAGATCGACAATAATTAAGTTTTGAAATTTAAAATACATTAGATTGTAGTGTGTGTGGGGGGGTAGAAATTTCAGCTAGGCGTGGGTGAAGATATAGTGATATAGGGAGGGGGAGAGGGGGAGATAAAAGAGAGGGGTAAGGGGAGGAGGGGGGAGGAATTTCAATTTTGGGTTTTAAGATTTGGCTGTTTTTATTAAGATTGTTTAGCCATACACTGGAGTATATGAATTGATGGGAGAGAGAGAGAGGGAGAGAGAGAGGGAGAGAGAGATAGGGAAAGAAAGGGTTAGTGTGCGTGTCACATGTGTTTGGCTAGGGTTCATTCTCGAACGCTCGCAATGGCCACAGTAAGTCTTACTCTCCTATCTATGTGCAAGTACATGTGTCTTTGTGTATCTATGTGGGTAGATGTGGGGGCTTGATTGTGTATGTGTTTATATTTATCTGTATACGTGTTTGTATATCTACGTGTATGGGTGTATATGCTCATGGGTCATGCATATATGCATAGATATATTTTTGTGTATCTATACCTATGTGCACATATAGACGTATGTTGGTGTGTATATATATGTGTGTATGTATGTGTATACATGGGTCAACGTATGTATGCAGGTATATCTATATCTGGATACATATGCGTGTATGTGTTTGTACGTACATATCTATCTATATTTGCAATACACCTGACACTGAAAATAAGGTTAGACATAACCATTGCCCAAAACACCAAATTAGGCACCCACCCCCTATATATATGAACTTAACGAAACCACAAGAACCCCTAACTGACTAAAACTTAACCACCACATTCATAATCTTTAACCTTTAACCTTTAAACGTTAAGGTCCTCTATATCGGTCAAACCATATTTAAACTCTTAGAAACTAACCATATAACTATAAATATAGCTCAACCTAACTCTGAATACCCTTGTGTTACTAATAACTCTTACTACTTACATTTATATCCCCGATACATATAAATTTAACCAATATATACACAAAAACCATTTAAGGAAATGAAAGTTGATCCCTCAACATATTCACACATTCACCGCATTTAATATACGATCATTTTTTCACCCCTTCCTCATATTATCTCTATCATCTTTATTTTTTTTAACTTATTCTATTTATATTTTTTCGTTATCTTTATTTTTATTTTTATTTTCTATTTAGAAATCTAAAATTTTATTTTATTATATCATTTATTATTTTATTTATTTATTTTTTTATTTATCTCTCTCTCTCTCTCTCTCTCTCTCTCTCTCTCTCTCTCTCTCTCTCTCTCTCTCTCTCTCCCATCAATTCATATACTCCAGTGTATGGCTAAACAATCTTATTAAAAACAGCCAAATCTTAAAACCCAAAATTGAAACTCCTCTCCTTACCCCTCCCTTTTATCTCCCCCTCTCCCCCTGGCTATATCACTATATCTTCACCCACCCCTAGCTGAATTTACTACCCCCCTACAAACACTACAATCTAATGTATTTTAAACTTCAAAACTTAATTATTGTCGATCTCCGCCCCCCCTTATTTTCTCTTCCCTTCTTTCTTTTTCTCTTTTTTTTTTTCTCGTATTTCTTTTAAAATCGTTCTTCCAAATAATAACAGCCATTTCTGTAAGGTCTGATGAAGCTGCTGGATCGTAAATATAGTCCGGCAACCGAAACATATGTAACTGAACAGATAAAATGGTAATAAAAAATAAAACGTATATATATATATATATATATATATATATATATATATATATATATATATATATATATATATATATATATAGTGTTGGGGCGATTAATCGGAATCGGGAATCGGATTTTTTTTTTTTTTTTTTTAAAGTAAAACATTCCATTCCTGGTAATAATGATAAAATAATAAATATTTATTAATTTTAAAATATCAGTAAAGCTAAATTCAATAGATCATCCTCCACAAGTGTATTTCGATGTTTAGGAAAATATATCCATATTTAACATATGTTTTAACGAAAATCGGGGAAAATAACAATCTTATAGCAAAATAATTAGAAATTTATAAAGAATCAGAATCGGAATTGGGAATTTAGCACGGAATCGGTAATTGTATCGGAATCGGGAAAAATATTGGAATCATCCCTTCACTAATATATATATATATATATATATATATATATATATATATATATATATATATATATATATATATATAAACGGTTATGTCTGTCGGTGTGTTTGTCTGCCTATCTGTCTCCAAATATCTAAACTCTATCTCCCCAAAAACTAAAAGTCGCAGATGACGATTGAATTTTTACGGGGCATTATTTTGCTTTTTAGCCAGTTAAAATTGTTTTTTTAATGGTCAGAAATGGGTAAAAATTGAAAACAAATCATGAAACATTTTGTACACTCATCTTAGTTTATATTCAATTTTTAATTTTTAATCGGTTCATATGCATGTCACGTTGGTACAGTGGTAACGTCACCAGCTTTGAATGCTGATGGCACCTAAATACTTTACACACACACACACACACACACATACACACATACATATATATGTATATTTGTGTGTGTATATGTGTATTGGGGTAGAGAGGGCTCCCGTAAACCGTGGTGAAGGCAACCTTTCTTGGGGAAGCAAATCTTTGATTTAAAAAACCATAAAGCGGAAGACCAGTACCCGCATTAAGCTGGTCTGCAGTTTAATTTGTTGCTGGCTATCTTGCTCTTGCTTGTTGCTGGATCTCAACATTTTGATTCGAGAGAGAGACTTAGCTGTCGTACAAAGCTAAGACTCTGTAACATCATATTTGTATAGATACTCCCTCAGACATTTGGGCTCATGGATTTTAAATGTCTGAGGGAGTGGCACTCGTCTGACAAGACGTTGCAATCATCATATATATATATATATATATATATATATATATATATATATATATATATCGCTATTATTATTGGCTCACCTGGAGCTTTCACACGAGTCAGCAAACGATCTGATTGGAGACCTGTGGTGTTCTCTGGAAGCTGAGTGACAACAAGTCTCTCCAGACGTCCAGCTCTCTCCTCCTCCTTCGATAGCATTTGCAAATAAATTTGCATCATCGCAACACCCTCTTACCATTGATTTCTCGCTGGCAATGGCCATTGTTTTATACTGGAATTTGAGTAGCACTAAGCCTCCCCAAGATCCCAGTTCTCTTCGCACTTTTCCAGCGGAGGTCTGGCCAGTGCTCCCTCCTCGGTCTTTCCATCCTCCTTGACCCTTCTCGGCTCTTTGTTGCTATTATTATTATTATTATTATTATTATTATTATTATTATTATTATTATTATTATTATTATATGTATGTACACACATTACGAGGCGATATAATATATATGTGTGTATGTGTTTATATAGATATTTCATCAAATAAATTCTGTCCTTGGGCTTCTTCACGATGCCAACTCCCCACTTTTATGTAATTTTTTTTAACTATCGTGGAAACTATACGCAGAATGGCCCTAGACTAAATGTAACTTTGTGTTAACATCAATGATTCTCGCTAGAAATAAAATAGACAGATACTTCACTTTGCCCACACTTTTGCGTCTAATTTGCTTAAATGTATATTTCATATTCTTCACAAATAAATAATTCAAAGTGCAGTATCTGTTATATCTTTAGTCAGTGAAGAAGAGATACTTTTAAACTAAAACGATTCTTAATTTTTGTTCTAATCCGAAGTAGAAATTTTTTTTTAATTCAAAATCATTTGTTAATGTTACCTGATATTTGCCATTTTTTCTTCTGTCGTGTTTTCAAATATTTTAATTAATACCTGAGTTTTGTTGGTCGAAATCTGTCTACAACTACCGCTCACTTAGCAACAACCAGAATACCGCTAATAGGCACGACTTTTGGCTTTCAACTGTCTGTAGTCAATTTATTTATCACGGGAATCGATTCAGACAAGGCATGAAGCCGCTTGATGTAAGAGGCTAAAAACAATATTACTTTAAGGTCAAAAGCTAGCCAATGATAAGTGTTAGATGGATAGCAGCCTAAACTTGCTACAATCACAGGCAGGAGCTAATTCTCGCGGCTTGAGATTTGACATCTATTTTCTCCCTGGCTTGTCCAATCACAAACCAACTCTCAATCACGTGACTGAGTACATAAGAGGAGAAATCACAAACTTTCTTCCTATTTCCTCCTGACCCTTCCGGGCAGCAGATTTCGTGCGTATAACAACTAGCATGGCGACTTTCTAACTCCCATTTGTTTTTACGTGCGGCACTCAAACGAATATTCTTTATCATGCTACCGAACTGCTCTCGTCGATGCACCGACACCCCCCACTACAACACTTAAATACACTGAAGACTTTACTTTTTCTTTCTCCTTTAACTAGCCTCTTTTGTTCTGACGACTGCTGGCTGCAGACACGTGTGGACTGATCTGTTCTCTCCTTAATAAGCCGGCAATATATTAAATCTATCTTTACACAAGAAAAAAAATTCCACCTACTAACCTGTTTCTCTCTTGTACACGCTACTAACGAGGATGACAGATAAAGTTGCTTTTGAATATAGAATGAAACTCCATTTAGTTGTCTTTTATTCTATGAATTCCAACCCAGAAAACAGCAATTCTTCCCCCTATGTTAGAAATATCGCTCACGGAATGTGAGAACTAAAGAACAAAATATACGAAGTCGAAAGTGGCGGGGCTACCTTCTACTCTCCTTACCTACTCTCCAGGAGGTTAGACGTAAGTACACGCATATAATAATTAAGGTTTTTGAAAAGCTTCTCTGGACTACAAAAATGTCTGAGCAGCCCTATCGACATTTCTCCGATAGGGATGGTATCATTCCATCGTTCACCTGACAAACTCATTAACCTTTATCCTAAAGATAATACCTGGGAAAGTAGATCTTGGAATAAATAGAACCGTACTTCAGCCTTAGAGCAACATCGCCACTTTCAGACTGATTGACGATTACGTGACTAATATGAACAACACTGGCATGGTTAAACATCAACTTAAGCGGCCAGTGAATAGAAAACGGCCGTGCAAATTAGTTACTTGGGATTTTGTAAATTAAATTAATTTCAATTCATTGAGTATAATTTAAACGTGATAGCCCATAAAGTTCAGAAGCGGTCTTCAGTCGTTTGTGAAAGTTGAATATAAAAAGAGCCGTGTTTTATTTGGCTAAATCTACAATTGCAAACAGTGGAGTTTTAAGGGTCAGATTTAATGAGACGGGAACGAGTGCCACCCTAAAGATAATGAACACTATTGGAATACTAACATTAACCAATAGTGTGTGCTGCATTTGGTTATTTCTAGGACGGTCAATGAAAAGAATTTGTTGACAATGGATTAGAAGAAGACCATGTTGTAATCAATAGTGAAACAGCCCCATGTGTGCGATTAGTTCCTCCTGTTCATGTTTCAGCTGCTACATCCGGCTGTTGACTACCGTAGCTGGTTCCGCTATTGATTTGACTGGTCAAGTTGATGTTCTGACAGCTTCGTTCGCCCATCGACTTTCTCTTCCATTTGTCTAGATGTTGACATGACACTATTTAACTCTACAGCTGCATCCAACCTAGAACCGAGTCATGTAACTAACTTTGTTTGTTTTTTTTGTTTTGTTTTTCTGGACAGACACTTGCAATCTATCTGTTCTTCTCTGATCGGAGTCTATCCTTTTTCAGGATAACCATTAAAACTAATAAACGTTATCTGTCCTTTTTCGGGAAAAGTCTGTCCTGTTCGACCGGGCTGTACTTCAACACCAGTGTAACGTCTACACCCGACCAGCATGACTGCTGAAGGGATCAAACTCGTCGAGGTGTCCTTCAATCTTAGTGCGATGTTAGCAATTCGACTATCATCGCAAAACGCCAACATTCCTGCAGCGCCCGACACTGAACTTGCCCGTCTGCATTTGTACATCTGGCCACATGAAATCTACTATTTTTATATTTATCTCAACTAGTGGGACCTGTGGAAATTCCACAGCGGACTCTTTCGTGTGTAATAAATTGACGTTGGCATTCTGTGGATGTTCAGCGTAAATGGATACGTCTTTATATCTCTTTTGTTAAAACTGCAAATGTATTTATCTAAGCTAACAGGGACGCCCGGCGTAGCCTATTCGTAAAATACGTTTAAATATGATAATTAAATTCTTAGAAATTTCATATATAATATCATAGATTCAATTTTCTATCGATTCCTATATATTATAAAATTGTAATTTCAAAAATAAAAAAAATATATCCAGATGACTTGGGTGCATTAGCTTGAATCGAAACCGAAACCAAAACTTATATATATATATATATATATATATATATATATATATATATATATATATATATATATGAGCAAATAGTTAATAAAACATGTTAAAAACACTTTGAAAAAGAGTTAAAAACATATTTAATCTGAAAAGGAAACACTTGATAAGTGGATAGTCCTTAATCCGCGGAGTTTCGAAGAAATACTTTCCTTCTCATCAGAGGGTAGGAATTAGCATAATGCAGGATCGGATTTTGCATGCAAAAGTATTTGATGAAACAACAAGTAAGTCAAAGATCTTACTTGATAACAAAAAAGTGAAGCAGAGGGAATATGGTTAAGAAAAAGGTGATTTAACGTGAATGGATAGTCTGGTGAAAGATAAATTATCCAGTGACGGTAAAATCCAAATATATAACTTCAAGAAAGTTAATTGAATTTTCATTTGCACAAGTAAAATCCAAGGAAATGCCGTAATTGGAAGATGGTCCAAAATAATCCAAAGGCAGAAATTCATGGAATAATTCACAAAAATGTGTACAAGGGCAAAAGGGGGAAAAATTCCAATAATATTAATAAAAGAAAAATAAGATATGCTTTTCACTCTACTGCCGAGACATAAATATAAATAAGAAAGATCAGGGAAGAAAAAGAGGAAAAAAATTAAATAGTGATAGAATTAAATATAAAATAGAAAAACAAATGTTAAAATGACCCAGACAAGAAATGTTAAAAGGCGCGAATATATATATATATATATATATATATATATATATATATATATATATATATATATATATATATATATATATATATATATAACTTGAGTTCCTTTAGCTTGAATCAAAACCAAAACTAAAACTTAAGAAGAATTCTTGTTAAAATTATTTATAAACAAAATAGATGACTTGTAGTGCCATCAGCTATAATCGAAACCGAAGCCAAAACTTATGAAGAATTCTTAGTAAAATTATTTATTACAAGAAATGGAAGGTCATATTCTATAATATAAATCTCACCTGTCTGTTTAAATATATGTATATATGTACGCATGTCTCGCCAAAACATTCGACAGTTGCGACAAATTTTTACAAGAACGATATCGTGTTGAAGTTCAACCCTTCGCACGGCAAATATCGAAAAATTGGCCCAAAACATTAATTCCTTCACCCTCAACTGGGCACTTTTCTACAGGGTGGGGTTCTTTTTTCCGTTGATATTTTCCAAAGTACTCCCCTCTTTTCGATTGTCTAGCCTTAATTTAAACCTACATCACTTCCGGTTTTGCGATGATCGCAACAGCAAAGACGTCATGTTTTTTTGTTTTTTTTTCGTATTCTTTTCCTCCTTCGCGGTACGGGTTAGAGCCTGCCTACTTACTACCAGTTTTAAGGAGGGGGGTGCTCGAAACACACCTCCAAACACCCGGGCTACGCCGGGAACCCAGGCTAGTAATAATTAAACGACAGTCACTCGGAAGAAAAAGATGTGAGCGTAACATACAAAATAATACACACGCTATCGTATTAATACATAGATACCTGCGTTTTTCATCTTTCTTTCCCAAATTACATATTGTTTTATATGAGCGTGTGTATCTCAAAACTTGCAGAAACATCCCACCAGGTCGCTAGTGAACACGTTATAATCTGATTAATTGTTTATAATTAATGTAATTGTAGGCTTCAATAGAAAGTTTATTTGACTCCAACAGTTAATCAGCAGACGACATCGTAATTTCAAAAGAAAATAGTTTTTGTTCATCTGCACTGAACAGCGAATTCAACAGCTGCAGTCAGTCTTCACAAAGTGCGACATGCGACATATTTATCATATCGTTGGCGATTTGGGGAAGCCAACGAAATACGTTTGCTCTAGGCGGTTTAGGTTACTAGCTCCCACTTTCTGCCAGAGGAATAAAATCGGGTATGTACTGTAAAGAAAATTTTCTATATGCGAGATTGCACCTCTATAAATTAATTAGTAGTTGAAAACATAGAACGGAATAAAAAAAATAAATAAATAAAGCCTCTTTTAACTAAACGAAAAGGTGTGTTTCAGTGGAAGATAGTTGGACAGTTTCCAAATGAGAAAAAAGAAAAAGAAAAGTTCTTTGGCTATCGAAGGTCGGCCAGCATTTATCTTCAAGCAAAGATCGACACTGAAGCGTCCAGTGAACAGGGACAGAACAGACAGGTATTTCTTTGATGCTCTCCGGATTCTTTCTACTTGTAACAAAGCGCGAACACAGCACATATGGCAACTGCAGCAGCAACAATAGTCAACGTATGCAAATACCGAGACGTGTACGAGGTGACGTCACGGCGAAGAAGAAAATAAAATGGTCATAAAAAGAAGAACATGTGCGCAAACCGATGATCACGTTAGAGAAAGGACAGAGATGGGCGTGTTACACACATGGGCTGAGACCGATAAGTTTGAACAAGAAACAAGGCTTTATTTCGGAATGTACCTGTATGTAAATTCTGTTGTTTCAACGGAAAGGAGTAAGTCGAGTTATTCCTTGTTTTGGTTTTATTACGACTGTCTGCGCACAACGTGTGTGTCCAGCGTGTGGACATGTAACGACTATGTTACATACTATCCAACCGTGATTCCCAAAGAGGTTAAATAAGTTCCTTAGGGGACATATGAAATCAATACGCCCTGCAAGCTGATTGGTCAGCGTGTAGCCAAATCGCTTAGCAGGGACATTGATTCGCGAGAGAAGATAAATCTTAATTTTATGTATGCCTGCTACAGAATAAGTTCGGCAATTTGTGCTGTTACGCCAAAATCTCTGATTGGCTGGGCATATATAATTTATATATTACTAGCAGGCAGCCCAGCGTTGCCCGGTCGTAAAATACACATAAATATTATATTTTAATTCATACAGAAACTGAGTCATGTACATGCTAGTATTATGTTTTTCTAAACAGTTCACTTCTTGTAAGTAACAAAAAAAAAACAAAAAAAAAACAGCTGGGATCAAAACCAAAACTCTAAAGATAGTATATCAAGTATGATATAATGGCTATCATTGACACAATCTTTAAAAAGTGTTTTCAGATCGGTAATGCGAAGGATCCACGCATGCGCATTCATGAAACAATTGACAAACAGATAAAAAAAAATCTGATAACCCCCTCCCCTACGTACCAATTTTTCAGTTTTGATCCATTATCAGCCCTATTTCCTGATGAAACCCCATTAAAAGATTTTCCATATATTGGTAGACTAAACATTCGTAGGTTGAGAATTGTCCTCTCACACACACACACACACACACGCGCGCGCGCACACACACACACGCACGCACACGCGCACACGCACACACACACACATACGCACACGCACATTCTCACTTTTATAGATATATAGATTTATAATTTATAATTTATTAAAGGAAAGATTAATAATAAATATTATGCATAACTTTATTATATCATCAAAACAATAAGGAAAAGTAAATGGAATTTAAAAATAAAATATTTAGGCCATGGCATTTTCCTTTTACATATTGTACCTACTTTGAATTATGTTTTACCATATTATCCCATTCCTTTATTCTGATTTTATATCTAAATGTTATGAAGCCAGTTTTTCTATATTTGCTTTTTGTATAGTTGTAATCCTTCTCCTCTTCTGATGAGAAGCATTTAGTTTCGAAATGATTGTTATATATAACTTTTATTCCCTATCTTTCATTTAATATTACTTTTTGCTATTCCTAATAGTGTTGAGCCTTTCTTATCTTGATAACTTTTGCTTTGTCAAAGATTTACTCTTTGACAACATAATTATATTAATTTATATATTAAAAAAAATGTAGTATGTAATACAATTAGGATATGCAACTGTTGCAACGACTATATTTTTGGTGTAATTTAGTGAAAGTGCAAGTCACAACTCAAGAAAAATAAATATGTGGACATTTTGCCTACTAATGCTTACCATTTAAATATTTATCTTCTTCTCACGATGACGGAGTGATGTGACACAAGGGTTGTGAAATTTGGATTTAAAAAGGCAGCACACTATAGAAAGCGCACTCTGGCCTGCAAAAAAAATGCCTTGGTAGCACCGTCGGTATTCTCCAGTAGGGGCGCCACAGGTGATTAGCAATATTAAGAAATGGGGCCCTATGGAAGCGAACGAGTACAGCCAGTATGGGACTGGAATGGCTGGTTGCGTTTGCCAACCGCGTAAATCTATGGGAAAGTTCTCCTCACATACGGAAAGGCAGAAGGTGTATATATATATATATATATATATATATATATATATATATATATATATATATATATACATTCACGTGAAATCACCTTTTTTCACCCTATTCCCTCTGCTTCACTATTTGTTACCAAGTAAGATCTATGACTTACTTGTAGTTTCATTATATACTTTTGCGAGCAAAATCCGATCCCGCATTTTGCTAAATCCTACCCTCTGATGAGAAAGAAAGTATTTCTTCGAAACTCTGTGGAGTAAGGACTATCCACTTATCTTGTGCTTCCTTTTTAAAATTAAATATGTTTTTAACTCTTTTTCAAAGTGTTTTTAACATGTTTTATTAACTACTTGTTCTTATTCTATATATATACTAGTAAAAGTACCCGTCGTTGACTGGGTTCAAAAACAGCCTACAAAAAATGGACTCTGATTTATGAAAGTATGATAGGTTATGAAAAGGAAGTGTTGTAAAGAGATAGCTTCGAATTTGGGGGTATCAAAATCAAAGCAAAATATGATGAAAGTAAAAATAAAATAGATAAACCCCATAATTTATTATACCATACCTGTTCACACTGAAACACACATCACAATATTCTGTGGATCTATATTTAAAAACCTTGTTAAACTTTGTGACATATTTCCATTCTATGGAGATCAGGCGCGAATGAACACCCCATAATTTTATTATACCATATTTCTTCAAACTGAAACATAATTATCAAAAATTACGCAAATAGATATGAAAAATCTTTGTTAAAGTTTGTGCTATATTTCCATGGAGTACAGGCGCAAACGCAGACCCCACAATTTTATTATACCATCCCTATTTAAGTTGAAACATACTTATCAAAGTATTCTTATGTACATCTATACCAAAAACACTTGTAAACGTTTTTTTTTTCCATATTTTGGGGGCCAGGCGCGAACGCAAACCCCACAATTTTTATGAACCACCGTTCTGCCAGATCAAACATACCCATTCCTGATCCTCGATACATCTTCTATCATTATATCTAATCAGTTTTTTAAAATAGTCAACCATATAGGAGCCTATTCGTGACCACACACACACACACACACACACACACACACACGTTCAGTTTTATATAGTGGAATTGAAAAAAAGAAAAAAATGATAAATAGTTACGGATCAAGAAGGAGTGAATTGTTAATAGAGTGAAATTGTGGTTTCATATGGGAATTATAGGAGTGAATTATATACGCTGGAGGTAGCCCGACCTTACAATGTGAATAACACACTGGGCTGTGTATATGTGGGATAATCTTAGTTGTTTATTTTCTCTCTCTCTCTCTCTCTCTCTCTCTCTCTCTATATATATATATATATATATATATATATATATATATATATATATATATATATATATATCTGTTTTTTTCTTCGATCAATCTCTATCTTTATTTGTCACTCCCTTCTCTTTTCCCTCTATACTCCCTCTATATCCCCCTTTCTCCTCTCCCCCTCTCTCTCTCTCTTCTCTCTCTCTCTCTCTCTCTCTCTCTCTCTCTCTATCTATCTCTTCCATCATTCTCTGTTTTTTTTTCTCACTTTATTTCACATCTCTCTCTACTTATCTCCCGCTCACTCCCTCTCTTTTACTAAAGCAACTTTTTCTCTTTTCTCCAAATCACTCTTATCAAACCTGTGACATTGTCAATGATGGTTTACCTTTGACCACAGACGCTGTAGTTAAAGGTCTAGCTTTCAGAGTGCTGTTGATACAAGCGCAAAGATGCGATGCTTAGTTTTGTCTATCCTCCGAGGTTAATGGTTAGTGTTAGGGTTTGGGTTAAAGTTAGGGTTAGTGTTAGGGTTAGACGTGAAGGTTTATCCAGTGATCTGTGTTGGGAGTGCTGAGATGTCCAGAGCTTTGTAGTCCGAGCAAGTGTGTATATTCGAATATGTAGAAGTAGAGGTTTATTGCATGAATATATGAGCATAGGGATTTTTCTGTTTTACTCCCCCCCCCCAAAAAAAAACGTGACTATGAGCAAAAGAGTTTTATTGTCATCGGCGGGATCGATTTGCAAAAAAAAAAAAAAAAATGCATAAATGTGTCTGAATTTCGTTGACAGTCATCGTAAAGAAGAGTTAGAAACGCCATCAGGCGCCTCTGATTGACTATGGCAATCGATATCTGTAAGAAAAAGCCCACATTGATCGTAAAGTGTTTTGACTCATACCTCTAAAGGATGTTATCAGAGAGGAATTCCAGCCAGTAAACAATGGCAGATGTGACTGTATGAAACAGCCAACATTTGGTCGCAAAACGGTTTCATTCACATTTCTGGAGAATGACATGAGGCCTGTAGAGGAATTCTGGCCTGAACAAAATAGTGATACTCCATGGCTGACTGGGATAGCTTCCGTACATTCATATCTGATCTACCCCTGCATTCCATTTTTAAAAAGGATGTGTCCTCTATAGTATAAGACCTGACCGAATGGTTAATTGTAGACATAGACCGATTCATACCATCCAAAAGATTCCAACAAAAACCTAACAGCCAGCGATGGTTCTCCCCAGAATGTGCTGCTGCCATCGCGCACTGAAATTACTTTTTCCATAGCTACCAACGTAATAGATGCACTGAGACAAAAGCTGCTTTCAGGAACGCCAGCAACCAATGTAAAAGAGTAATAAAAACTGCAAGAGAGCTATATGCTCAGTCCGTTAAATCCAAAGTAGCAGATCAGCGATTTGGTTCCCACCAGTTTTGGCAAATAACAAATAGGATCCTGAACAGAAGCGTGCATTCTATCCCAACCATTATCAGTGGACCAGAGGTCATCTCATCAGCATCAGACAAGGCCAAACTATTTGCCAAGAACTTTGCAGCTAATTCTACACTATGCAACGAAGGCTATCAACTCCCCGTATTTCCTCCTATAACACACAATACGCTAGGTAACATACAAATATCTGTGCGTGAGGTCGCAAAGATAATCAAAAAACTTTGATTCTAGTACAGCAACTGGCCCTGATGGCATCCCAATTATAGTGTTAAAAAAGCTTCAACCAGAACTTGCACCCATACTTACGAAACTGTTTAAGCGTTGCCTTAAGGAGAAGTGCTTTCCAACACCCTGGAAAAACTCATCAGTATGCCCTGTATTTAAGAATTCAGGTGATAAGTTATCTCCCTCTCAGTACAGACCAATAAGTCTCCTGTGTGTCATGAGTAAGTTGCTGGAATCCATATTCAATAGAGAAGTAGTCAACCACCTCAGAAGTGACACGCAATATGGTTTCCATTCTGCAAGATCTACAGCTGATGTGGTTATATCTCACAGGATTAGCAAATTTCTCGACAAAGGCTTCCTTTCTAGGGCAATTGCTCTTGACGTATCAAAGGCCTTCGATAAGGTATGGCATAAAGGCCTACTTCACAAGATTTCCAGCTACGGTATAACTAGAAATGTTTTCTCAATCATTAAATCATTTCTCTCTGATAGGCTCATAGGAGTAGTAGTTGATGGACAAAACTCAGATTAATGCTGGAGTCCCTCAGGGGTCAATCCTGGGACCAACTCTCTTCCTGATCTACATCAATGATCTCCCAAAACACATATTTAAATCATTCGTTGACATCTATGCTGATAACCCGACCATCTATAGCAACACATCAAAGGCGGTAAATGACAAAGCTCTCTCTGATTCTCTCTCTGCTGATCTTGAGCGCATAGTACAGTGGGGGAAGAGGTGGCTGGTTACCTTTAATGCATCTAAAACCAAGCTCCTACCTTTACATCATCAACGCTCTGATCCCCATCTGGCATCAATTGAAATGGATGGCTCTCGTCTAGGGGAGGCCCCATGTTTTGACAAGCTTCTGGGCTTGACCTTTACTGAAATGGAGCATGTACATCGTCTGTTGCCAAGGTCGCTGGAAAAATGGTGGGATCCTTCTACCGCTCCAGAAGATATCTCACTACTGATGTAATTCTCTATCTATATAAAAGCCAAGTACGTCCAAGGATGGAATACTGCTGCCATATCTGGGCAGGAGCTGCTAAAAACAGCCTATCCTGCCTTGATAGAGTGCAAAATAGACTTTGTTGTTTAGTGGGGAATGTCCTTTTCTCCTCCCTACAACCTCCCTCCCACAGAAGAGACGTTGCGAGCCTATCTTTGTTTTATCGTTATTTCCATGGCAGGTGCTCGTCTGAGCTCCAATCTCTAGTCCTCTCTCGCCAATCTTTCACGATAAACACCCATCTAGCTGAAACCACTTTCAAAAATTTTCCCCACTCTTTATCTGTGCCTAAATCAAAACGTAGATTCCATGAACAAAGCTTCTTTCTTAGAAGTGCACGCCTGTGGAACTCTCTACGGCTTGCATGTTTCTCTCCTGACTTCAACATGGATGTCTTCAAATCCAACATAAACAAATTCCTGATAAACCGCTCCCCTAAGTAATGACACTTTATCAAATCTCCAATACTAATGAATACTGCAACACTATCCCATTGATTACTGTACACAAAATAACCCTTATCCCCGAGTGGTTCCTGGGCCTGGATAAGTGGTGACCTGCATGTAAAAAAAAAAGATCGGCCAAGGACTGACCAAATTTTGGATGTATAAATATGTGTGTGCGTGTGTGTGTGTGTATTTTATGGGATCTAACCTTTTATTGGTCCGGTGTAGTGTGAAAAAAATCTTAGGATTGTTTTTTAGTATGAAGGGGAGGAATGTGGGATATTGGGATCCTACGGTGGTGAACGAATAGAGTTAACTACGTAAATACGCAATTTATACAGCTGGCTACGAATACAGCTTGAGGAATTTAGAATATACAATTTTGAAACAAATAAATACAAATTAAATATTTGGAACAAAAGAAATATACGGACAATAATAAATAGCCTGATGTCAGACGTCGAAAAATGACGTAATTGTCGAATATCTAAGGAGGTTAATTTCGGAGAACAAAGAAAACCGCTGATTATATAAGTAACGACGAATCAAACAGAGTTAATCAGAGTCGCGAGAGTGAAGCCGGCGATTGTTTCAATCATGTCATCAATACACAAGTAGAATTTGTATCTTCCGGCTCAACACGGCATGCATTTGTGAAGACAGAAATAAAGCTGAAACAAACGAAATTGTCTTTTGTTGATTCGCATGCATCCGATAAGGAAAGGTTCTTTATTCCAGCGTCTACAAGACGAGGATAAATTTACGGAAAGAAACGGCGACAACAGAAACTCAACTAAAGGTATGACTTTTTATATATCTCTTCACCGCCAAAGGGTGTTTTGTGGATTGGAGTTAGCAAACCATTTTAAAATTTTAATGTTTTATTTATTGAACTGTTTGTATTCGGTTTCTTAAGATCTTAATTCATTAATTTTCGTTGGAATAATTTCAGAAAAATGATTATTATTTTTCCAGAGATTTTTAAAGTGTATTTATTCGAACTTGAAATCCCAACAATTGTTTGCGATTTTTCAACATTTTTCACTGTATTTTTATAAACGTAAATATAATTGTTTTCCTTTGAGTGATTAACAATGATCTGTTATCTTTCAAACACAATCAAATTTAGAAGTATACTAAAAAAAATATTATGGTAAGCCTCTTTTAAGAAGCATAGGGAGCCTGCTTTCCGAAAAATTTTGCTCATACCTAATTTATACTAACTCGAACATTACTTACATAATCTTAATATTTAAATATCAAAACGAGAAGAAATAAAATATATAATAAATCGTTTGTTTAATTTTTTTTTTTTAATTACATTTTCACCCCAAACAAGGCACATTGCCACTTTGGTGTAGGGGGCTACTATCAGGGGCAACAACTACTGTGGCACTATGTTGGGATTTGGGCAGCAAGATGTCGGTTCACGTTGCACTTGTACTTCTGCATGTCAGTACAGTTAGGGAAGCAGGAACCTGGAATGGAATTCCAGAGTCTAGCCGTTCTAGGGAAGAGACTACTGGGGTAGAAAGATCTTTTACATCTAGGGATCTCTACTGTGTGGGGGTGGGATTTAGCTGCCTGCCGGGTTTGTCGAGGGTGTCTACGTCGTGGGAGCACAAGTGTCTGCAGTTCGTCAGAGCATTCACCATTAAAATACTTGTAGAACAGGCAGAGGGATGCAACGTTTCGTCGATGGGACAGAGGCTGAAGCTTAGATGCCAATTGTTAGATATTTTCAATATTCGATAACGATAAACATTCGTAAGCGTTGTTAAGTATTCAATAAAATATATATATTTTTTTTTTGTGGCTGATGTGCCGCGAATGTTCAAGTGCTCAATATTATGCTGCCATGTTAGAAAGTTTTCTTTTTTTTTTTTTTTTTTTTCAATTTTCACTCCAAACAAGGCACAGTGCCACTTTGAAGTAGGGGGCTATATCGAGGACATAAGTTGCAGGTGTTAGGGTTAGGGTTATGAAGGGAATATGAGAAGCAAGATGTCTACTCACATTACACTTGAACTTCTGCATGTCAGTACAGTTGGGAAAGCAGAATCCCGGAAGTGAGTTCCAAAGTCTAGCAGTTCTGGAGAAGAAGGTATTGGAGTAGAAGGCTTTCTTATACCTAGGGATCTCTACTGTGAAGGGGTGGGATTTAGCTGCTTATCGGGTTTTTCGGGGGTATTCACATCAAGGAGGTACAAGTGCATGCAGTTCATCAGAGCATTCACCGTTAAAGTACTTATAGAACAGGCAGAGGGATGCAACATTTCGTCGATGGAACAGAGGCTGAAGCCTAGATGACAGTTCAGGACCTATCAGGTTGGCGACTCTCTTTTGAACCCTGTCAAGAAGTGAGAGAAAAGTAGCAGATGCACCAGCTCAAATGTGACAACAGTACTCCATACATGGGCGAATGGTGGCCTTATAGAGGAACAGGATACTTTCAGGCGTAAGTAGTTTTCTAGCACGGTAGAGAGAGCCCACCTTTTTCGTAGCAGCCTTGACGGTGCTCTCAATGTATCTATTCCAGTTCATATTCCCTGTAAACGTTAGGCCGAGGAGTTTAAAGGAAATACTTTCGGGTAATGTGTTCTTGGCCATTGCTATTGGTGGTAGAGAAGGTTTCTTGTAATTATTTGTAAATATTTATTAAGTTTGGGAACAACTGAAGTAGACTCTGATGGTTTTTATGTTACCCCTTCCTCTACTCAATACATAATACATCTACTCAATACGTAATACATCGAAAAATCCATAGGTTATAACTAGGCCTATGATAAGAGAATATTCTTTTCATTATTTTGACTCTCGAGTATATATCAGTTAATATCATATATTTTTAGATAGAGTGTGTGGTTCTCAGTTGATTGTGTCTAACTGTGTCGAATAAATATTCGTGAGTCAAAACAAAAGAATATTCTCTTATCATGGCTCTATTTATGACACTAAGACACTCTAGCTGTTCTAACTTATATTCTTCTGTGGAGTGGTCAGCTAATAAAACGTAGGAAACACTGCTTAAACACATTGAAGGTTTGCGCGTATAAACACGTTCTGTTTATGTTATTTTGTTTGTTTCATTTATCATGAACACGTAAACACATTGACTTTATTCACTTCCGCCGAAGAAGCATGTCGTATTTCGAGTTTAGAAAAACAAACTAAACACACACACACACACACACACACACACACACACACACACACAACAACAACAACAACAACAACAACAACAACAACAACAAGCAATACGTTCTTTTTAAGAGTGCAGACAACTCAAAAAAAAAAGTTTTTCCCTGAACGCGACGATAGCTCGTATTTCTGCAATATTTCGTGGCATGTATCATTTTACATTGGAAGAAAATAAAAATAACTGGAACTCTTATAATGGTGATCTTCTCAGTATTAACTAGCAGAAATCAACATGCCAAGCAGAACTAGTCGGTCTTTCCCGTGTTATGCCTGCCACATGATATATTTCCAGTAGTATCTGTTCGTTCGTCACGATACCATCCTCTAAGATAGTATTCCTCCTTTGGAAAGGAGAGGGGGGAGATGGTAGTGTAGTACATGTTCGTTAGTTATTGTGACATGCTCTCGGGAATTAACTCTTCCTTTGCGCGGGGTGGAGGATGATGTAGTATCCGTTCTGTATCAATGAAACCATCCTCTCAGGCAGTGTACCTATTTACAATGCCTCCCCACGGGACAGAGTTTGACACCAGGGTCGTTTTTTACGTGGAGAAAAAGTACAAAAATAAAAATTGTCTCAGTCGTGAAGGACTGCTCCTCCACCGAAAGAGAACAAGAAATGGAAGTGCAGCATCTGAAGAACAGATGGTATTTATTTGCTCCCCCACCGAGCAAATTAGGCACAAGGCCGATTTTTAATGTGAGGAGTGAAGGGAGGGGGAAGGGAAAAAGGGGACCAGCTCCCGAGAGGTGGGAAATAGGAGCTGGTTAAAGGTCAGGCATGTGGGGTTGCCCCCACATCTGGTCTTTGCTAGTCATAGCTAGTCATAGCTTGCAGTATCTGTCGGAACAGATGGTATTTATTTGCTCCCCTACTGAGCAAATTAGGCACAAGGCCGTTTTTAATGTGAGGCAAAAACCAGCTCCCCCAAAAATAGGCAAAAAGGGGGCACTCTGGTTACCAAAAATAATAATTGTCCCAGTATAGAGGGTTTCCCCTCCACTGACCGGCACAAATCATCTCAAGTGCAGCATCTGCCGGAACAGATACTACACTTTGATCTTGTCCTGAAGGCCAAGCCCTCAGGCAGTGTAAGGCAATGCAGTAACGAGAATTTTTTCTTAGTGACGGGCATTAAACGGTAAAGATTCGAACTTGTTGTGATTGTAGTTATTAAGTGTAGGTTCTCTAGAGATTTTCTGTGATGTTCTTTGGGGTCTGAGTGACAATAAGTCTCCCCAGATTTCCGGTACTCATCACCTCTTTCAATAATTTTGCAAATTAGTTTGCGTTATCGCAAAAGTCGTTTACCATTGACTTCTTGTTGGTAGCGACCATTAGTTTCCACTAGAATTTGGGTGGCAATAAGTCTCCCCAAGGTCCCAGTTCTCTCCTCAATCATTTAGTGGAGGTCTGGTAAGTGCTTTCTCTCCTCAGTCTTTCAATTCTCCTTGACTCTCCTCACGTATTTGGTGTACCAGCAATTTATGGTTATATTAAAAAATAAGGGACGGAAGACGATGTAAGATAACTTACAATTCTACAGTTTCAGTTTTCATGATTCCATGTGGTATTGCTTTGTGTTTTTCCTCTGTAACAATTTCTATAGGTTCGGCTCATGCCTGTTGCACATGTGTACTAGTCTCTACATTCAAGGGATGTCCTTAATATTACCGCCGTTTTCATTATTGTGTTACATGATAAGGGCTGTCCCCTTTTCATGTAAGTATAAAAATAGAGAGATTTAGTTAAAATGAAATAGAATAGACGAAATTCGAACCTCGTAAATTAGGTTTAGAAATAGATTACGAGAGAAAATTAGAAAATGGAATGTAAAACAAACCATTGTTTAGCTTAGAGATAAAATAGTTTCAAGAAAAGAATGTGCATTGTCAATTTTGTTATGAAAAATTCAATTGAAAGAATGCAACTACAAGATAATTTAATAAACAAGTTTTTAACATATTGGAAATATAGGTTACTGGGAATATAGGTTAAAATTCCTTTTGTAAACAAAGGAAAAGGTTTTGGACACGCATGTCCAGAACATGTGAAAGAAGACACATGTTTTAACATGTGTATGACGTCATGGAAAATGGGAAGTTCTCGATGTAGCTAGAAAACTTTAGAGTTAAGCGAGGAGAAACCGGGGGAGAAACTCAGAGAGAGTCTGAGGACGACAGACGACAGTCCAGACATGGACATTCGAACGTCTAGAAGCGAGACGGTCACTTTTGAAACTTAGAATGTGAAGCTTTGAATTCTTGACTCAGAAAACCACGGCCGGTCGGGAGAAGAAATAAACCCATCATGTGTTTTTATAAATGTCGTCTTTGTGTTGTAATTCTTCCAAAAGGTAAAGTGAAAATTGTTATTATATGTCTTATGTATATCATGTGGTTTAGAATGTCTTGACATACACATCTCATATCTACAATGTGAACTCTACATCTCATATCTACACTTCTAAGTATGAACATTTAATATATATGAATACTGTCATAACACGAACAATCTCTCTTTACAACACATCTCTCTCTAAGACTCACTCTAATAAGACTCTCTCTCTCTTAATAAGACTCCAATACTCTCACTTATAAAAAGACTCTCTAACATGCACTTTTAACAAAGAACAATAACAACGAACAGTAAAATAACAAAGAATAATCATAATAACAACAATAATACTAATAATGATATAAATAACAATTGTTAACAGTTGTATCTTATTGGCCTTCCCTTTGATTCCTATTTCTCCCATTCTTTTTTCGAAGTTTTTTGTTCCTGGTGTTCCTACTATTATTGGTGTTATCTTAACTTTCGTCATGTTCTATATCCCTTTGGGATATCTGGTCAGTTCCGTGTAAGTGCTCCGCTTCTCTGTCTTTTTAATGTTCACTCTGTGATTTGCTGGAACAGCAAAATCTACAATCTAGCAGAACTTTTCCTTCTCGTTAACTAGTATGTCATCCGGTCTTCTTGCTTGGATGGGATTATAAGTTTGTATATCCATGCCCAATAGGATGTGGTGACTTATTTTCAAGTATTGTTGCTGGTTTGTGCTAATACCATTAGTCTGGGTGTTCTAAGACCCAGTTGCCTGCATCATTCCCAGTCGACTGCCTTCCATACATCATTGTGCCGGTTTCACATTCTTTGGGGCTAGTTTGCTGCATTCGCTTGTTATATAATTTATTTTTTCGCCTCTTTGTCTACAGAGTCTACATAATATATGTATATATATATATATATATATATATATATATATATATATATATATATATATATATATATATCAGACATACACCCCAGCCAGTAGCATATATACTATGTAAATAAACATCTGTTAATAACACCACATGCTTTCTTGTCGCGCCAGTAGTAAAATCTACTCTCCATTTGCAGCATTCACGGTAAGGCCATAGGAAAGACAACCGAAGTAGCAAAACTGAAGCTGTTTGCCAGGATGCTATATATATACAAATAGGCAAATTTGGGCATATTTTATTGGTGTGAAAATATAGTTTTTTTTTGTTGTTTTTTTTTTTTTTAATAATTGTCATGAAAATTTAACCATATAATAGTATTATAGTCTTCAAAAAGCCAGCACATTTTCATGTAGGTTCGTCCCATAGAACACGAGATATGAGCATTTTAATATTCAATTTTGACTACCAGTATAGATATATCCATATATATATAGATAGATATACCACCTTTTTCGCAATTAATGTTCCAAATCTCAGCAATTATTGATCAGAATTCAACAAATAAAGGCTTGTTGGAAAGCTAATGACATGAATTGTATAGTGGGCTGCGTGTCATTTACCCATAAGGTCGCACATTAAGGGAATCGTCCATTATCCAGAACTGTTTTTTGGTACTTTTTAAGCAATAAAATGTTTCCATCATAGTTATTTGTTTTCCTAGTTTTGCATATGAATTACAAAATATCTTGGCAATCCATTTGACGGTTCTGAAAAACGAAAAAAAATTTACGAGCAAAAAAAGCTGACCATTATCTTGTAGAACAGAATACGTGCTTTCTAATGATATATAACACTTTGCCAAATATAAAAACTTGTTTTAGAACAATTTTTTATGAAACAGCGTGAACTTATGCAACAATCTGATATTTCCCTTATAAAAACAAGCTTAAGCTTGAAATTGTATTTTGATCGTCATTTGAGCAGCTTCAATAAACACGTCGTAAGAACACTCGTTCTTGTTAGCTGTTTCATTTATTTTATTTTTTGTCACATCTTTTTTTTTTTCACCCCAAAATCGTTTCTGCTTTGTTTGATCCGTTTTCTATTGTTGTTTTGCAGCTGCAAGTGTGATCACCGACCTTCTTCATAAACATTTATTGTATTTCTTGTTATTGTCACCGTGTGCTCAATGAGGCGAGAAAACAGCTCATTCCTTCGGCACGCGTGAGATTAGCTTGAATCTCGATCAGTTTGACACAATTCATGGAATATTTTTTTCAACCTCCACAACCACCACTACCAATCCTTCCTCCCCGTCGTCGTCGTCGTCGTCGTCGTCGTCGTCGTCGTCATCATCATCATCCCTACCAAAAATATGCGATACGCCAGGAACATATATTTTGCTAGTATATATTAGTTTTGGACAATTAATCAGAATCGTAATCGGGAATAAGAAAAATCGGAATCGGTATCGGAATCGGAAAAATTTGTGCATATTTTCTGATGCCTAAAACGATTCTTTTAATTATGTTTTTTTTAATTTGATTTTCTTTAAAAAAAAATCTTCCACTTTTTGATTAAAAAAACATTTAATGAATTAATTTTAGTCCTCACACTTTTTATACGCCTGTTTAGACATATATATATATATATATATATATATATATATATATATATATATATATATATATATATATATATATATATATATATATATATATATTATTATTATTATTATTATTATTATTAATGTTGGGACGATTAATTGAAATTGGAAAAATCAGATATTTTTAGGGTATTGAAATCGAAAAATTTGTGCCTATTTTCCAATCCCAAAAACGATTCTTTTAATTATCTTTTTTTGTTTTCTTATTTTATTTTGTTTAAAACAAAATCTTCCACTACTTGTATTGATAATAAATTAATCAATATTTATTGATTTTAAACGACCAGTAAAACTGAAATCTATAGATCACCCCCTCCCACAAATGTGTTTTTATGTTTCAGAAAATATATGCACATTTAAGGTCGGGGTTTTACGGTAACCCGGACAAAATAAACATTTTATAGTAAAATATTTAGAGATTTATAAAGAATCGGAATCGGTAATTTTATCGGAATCGGTAATTTAGTATGGAATCGTTAATTGTGTCAGAATCGGGAAAATTATTGGAATCATCCCATCACTAGAGTATATGGCGAACGAACAAATACTACACTGTCCTCAAAGAAAGAGATAATTTCAGTCCTTATTGACCCTTCTCGGCTCTTTGGTATCACTTTTTTATTGGGGTGGGGGGCGGTGATGTAACAATGGGAGGGATGCATGATGGGGGTGTAGAACTTGTAGATATGCAGCTTCGGTGTTCTTCATTCGTTGTAACGCTTATTCATTTTTTTTTTTTATATATACAACATAAGTTGACCAGCGTTTGTTTCCCTAAGTTTTTCCTAGATATTTAGTCACACGATTTGGGTACGAAGAGATGAAATATGTTGATCACAACAAATTGTAAGGACCTGATGGTCTACTCTTTGAATTGTTCTTCGCGTTTATACCGGTTCTAAACATGTGCTGCATTTGCCATTGATTTATCACTGGCGACCACCATTGGTCCTCACAGGGATTTGAATTATAGTAAGTCTCGCCAAGTGCAGGTCGGATTAGTGTTCTTCCTCCTCTGTCTTTCATTCTTCTTTGATCCTTAACAGATTTTTTGTGTGGTATCAGCCGAGACTAATGCCCTTTATTCTCATTCTTATTCTCCATCTTCTTCTTCTTCTTTTTATTATTATTATTATTATTAGTAGTAGTAGTAGTAGTAGTAGTAGTAGTATTAGTAGTAGTAGTAGTAGTAGTAGTATCGTTTTTGTTATTAGTATTTTTGTTGTTTTTCGTTTCAATGTTAGAGAGGAGTTGCGTAATAGTTCCATTAGACATTGCTGCGTCATATGAAATCAGCTATGACGAGTTGAAATCCTTGCGGATCATCTGAGTTAAGTTACAAACCAATACTTATGAGAAACCAATAAACCGTTTATAATAGGTATTGTGCGTTAATGTTACATGATTTGAACAGACAAACTTCTGTGCTTGTGCAGCGCGCACTCTGGGCGGATTGAGTTTCTAGGAAATATTAGATTCACAAGCGGTCTGCACTCGTGTATCCCGCTCATGTGAGACGATTTTAACGACGTTAGTTTCTGTGGCTTTTGATTTTGGCTTCTTGTTTGTTGTTTTATTTATTATTTTTATTTATTTATTTTTTATTTATTGCAGTGAGTTGTTGCCTTCCCTCTACATAATTGCCCATCTAGTACTGAACAAGTTCAAAGACGCTTAACTTTGGTTATCTGACGAAACCCGGTGCGTCAACAAACTAAAGAAACCAAACAGTTTCCCAAAATTATTGATATTACAGTAATTGTATTCAAGTTTAATATTCCTTTCAGTTCTCTGACAAGCTTTATGTATTTGCTTCTGTCTCTTTGATCTTCACCTTGTGGGCTGTTGGGACGGCGAAATCTACAACTTAACATATTTTCTTTCCCTCTTGTTGATTATCATAGTCGATCTCCTTGCTTAGATACGTTTAGCCGATTCTACTTTTAAATCCTAGAAGATTTAATGATTTTCATTTTCCATTACTGTGTCCGGTTTGTGCCTGTTCCATTTGTCTACGGGTTCAAAGTGCCTTCATTCTCTTATCATTATCGGGGTGTTTCCGTCATTGACTAATGGATACTATCACAGACTATAGAATTGACGATGGCGAATCCGATTCCTATCGGATCTAGTGCGATCATATGTGCACTAATACTGTTGGGGAAGGTATGTAGCTACAATTTTCCTCGTTAGTTATTCGCAAAATGACAGTTTTTGCTTTATTGGTAGTACGCCATGGAAAGTGCTCGACTGAGCTCACGTTTCTTTTTCTTCTATGTAGGACAATCACAGTAAAAGCGAAAATAAAGACCGTCCAGGGGTGGGGTACATTACGGCGGGCGACAACTATGGATTTCAGTCTTTTAGATCCGGTGAAATTTTATAGTCTCTTGCTCTGTGCTTTATTAAGGAGCACTACTTCCATGTCCGTGCCTCCCTCCCAAGCCACCCACCACAGGAGCAACCATTATATACTCTAATTTAAATGCACAGGCGTATGTTTACTTAGAATGTGGTGATTGTAATATTTAAAGTCTTCACAGACTTAATTTATATATACCTGGAAGGTGGCGTTGGTCACGTGGTTAACGACACAGACTGATGGCCTGTGTGTTCTAAGTTCGAATCAAATTCGTTCCACAAAATCACTTTCACTTAGGATGTTGGCAACTTTCATGTAGTCATTTCCGTAAGTACTCGATGTCTTTGTAGAAAGAATTCTGACAATAGAAATATCGGAGGAACCAATGCCACCAATAGAATCTTGATTCATATTATATAATGATGATCGTGTGTATCTGTAATAAAAAGTGGTTGCCACTAGCATAAATAACGTGTTATACAAAGCAACAATCTTTCCAGAGGAGGACAATGACAGACAAAAGTGTACATTAATATATTCGCAGGCAGCGTGAAACAATGGCTTTACATTTATAAACATTTTGCTCTAATCTAGCACTAAAATACAACGGCATTATTGAAATAGTATTGGTTACTAAGAGAAATGAATCATGTACCGATGATCCATTGGTCGATTTTGTGCAGATGCAACATACAGATATGAAATCTAAAAAAGATCTTAAAAGGAAAATACAACAGTTCGAATATAATAAGATACTTAATCAAAGAGGCGAATCAATCTCTACATGTAGACACGGGCACAAATTCAAGATAACCAACCAATAATATATTATTGAATATATAATAAATAACATTTACTTACTATAGAAGCATACGTATATACCTGGGATACATGCGGTGGCAGATGGCAATCAGACTTATAGAATTATTTATCTATCTATCTAGAACACTGAAGAGTTCTAGTTGGCGTCTTGGCGTTGCCCGGTCGTAAAATATGCTTAAATGTGATATTTTAATGTATGTAGAATATGATTAGGTGCAATCAGCAAGAACTGAAAACAAAACATATCGCTTTCCAGCCTTATTCGTTACGATCTGTACTATATACTTACGCGTATGAAAACTATATAAAAAAATAACCTTGTAAAACGTATATACGAATATTAGCGGATGCATAGAAAAGCGCTTTATGCCGATTTACACCTGCCAAATTCCAATTTTATGCCGATTTACACCTGCCAAATTCCAATTTTAAAAAATTTGACCTTTAACAGCTACTTTTATTGGCTAAAAGTCAAATCGAATTTTTTCACAGGTCAAAATCCCTTGCAGTTTCAGTTTGTAGACCAAAAATTTAGAGAGAGAGAGAGAGAGAGAGTCAGACAGACAGAGACAGAGAGACAGAGAAAGGGACAGACAGACAGGCAGAGAGACTAGCATGCCGCCTGGTGTTGTCTGGTTGTAAAAAAAAAAATTAATTTAATATTTAAATTTATATAGATTTAATATTGGTCTTAATATAGCTAATTCTCTATTTATTATTATATTGCACCCAATATATAGAAGTGATTTCAAAAGTAAAAATAACTTGGGTGCCATCAGCTAGAATCGAAACCGATACATGTAGCTCTCCAGTCTTATTCATTACGCTCTGAACCACATCTATACCCAAGTAAAAAGATTTTTTAAAAATAATGTTGTTTAACTTGTAAATGTATATTTGGGCATGCGTGTTTAAGTTCTTGCAGTGAGAGAGAAATAAAGAACACAATTGCAACAACGGCGAGAAACGTAACAAGAAAAATATGATAAAGCTCCCCCTCCTCCTCCAACTACTGGGTTGATACTCGGACATGCATAATAAATACGTTAAGAAATGTTGGACATAGTCTTTGAGAGATTCAATCTTGATTGCAAAGATTCCGTTCTTGCGAGAGAAGACGATCCTGTAAAACCTGCTGACTTGACGCATTATGTGTATGAATTCAACTACGTCGACCGAGATAAGCGCAGAACGGCGTGGTCAGGTCACGATGTGACATGCATGAACGTAAATCAAAAACCGCCAGACGACGATGACGCGGAGGGTCGAACACCGATAAGATGTTGCGAACATTTGAGTGAGGCGCGTAACTACGATGGAAAGAAGAAGAAGAAGAAGAAGAAGAAGAAGAAGAAGAAGAAGAAGAAGAAGAAGAAGAAGAAGAAGAAAATCAATTGAGTATCGGCACGTGTGACGTCATCAAGTTTCAATCAGCCAAAATCAGAATCAGATTTTTGCTTGCTCCTTTTTTTTTCTTCTTATTTCGCTTCGCACTTCTTGATCTTCAACAAAAAAAAATCAGAGAACTTATCTGTAGAAAAACAAACGCACAACATTTATTTTACCCCTCCATTTCCTCCTCTCTCCCTCTCTCTCTCTCTCTCTCTCTCTCTCTCTCTCTCTCTCTCTCTCTCTGCTTAACTATCCTCCTCCTGCTTTTCGCACTCAATACTGATTATGATAAGAAAAAAAAAAAAAAAATAACAATGCCGAGCATGTCAAAGATTGTCGAGACAAGAGGAAACAGTGCGTGTGTGTAAGGGTGGGGTTGAGCAACGGCAACGCTCCCGTATACACACCTCTTTTGATAAATTGCTGGTTCTTCCAGGCTCGTCTTTCCAGGCCAGTCTGTTGTAATACTCGTAGCCTTTTTTTCCCCCATTTGTTCTACTCAACTGACCTTGCTCCCCGCTTCTTTTTCAACCACAAAACCACAATAATGACCATTGAATCTTAAACAGAAGAAATTGAACCGAACTATCCATTCGTATTGCATTTGTATAGCAGTAATAATAAGGCTGACCGTTTCTTTTAGATAAATAAATATAGCATACAATGATATTGCGAACGATTTAAAAACTGCTGCTACCTGTTTGGTAACAGTTACTCACTTACTAACTACTACTATTACTACTACTCCTACCATTACAAGTCAATAGTTAACGGCTGTTGGGATGACGCAAATTTATTTGCAAAGGTTATCGAAAGAGGTGGAGAGTAATGGAAATCTGAAGAGACTTGTTGTCACCCAGGCTCCAGGAACACCACCGGTTGTTGTCAGTGTATAATCCCTGATGGTGACCTGCGTGACAACTGCTTGTAAGTTGCTGTTGTTGTTGTTGTTGTTTTTTTTTTTGTTTTTTGTTTTTTTTTGTTTGTTGTTGTTGTTGCTGTTGGGGAGGAGGAGGAGGAGGAGGAGGAGGAGGATCTCAAGGAGCTTCCACACAGGTTATCAAAGACCTCTGCTTGAAAACAACCTGTGATGTTCTCTGTAAGCTGAGTGACAACAAGTCTCCCCAGATTTCTAGTACTCTCCACCTCTTTCGATAACATTTGCAAATTAATTTGCGTTATCGCATAGAGCTGTTTAACATTGATTTCTCGTTGGTCGCGGCCATTGGTCTTCACTAGAATTTGAGTGGCACTTCCTCAAGGTTCCAGTCTTCTTCGCACTCATGCATCCAGTGGCTGTCTAGTTGGTGCTTTCTAGAGAGAGAGAGAGAGAGAGAGAGAGAGAGAGAGAGAGAGAGAGAGAGAGAAAGGGAGAGAGAGATTTTGATGAAAAAAAGAGAACTTTTGCTTATAGCATCGTGACAGTCGTGACACTGTGTCTGATGCCCTGTGTGTGTGTGTGTGTGTGTGTGTGTGTGTGTGTGTGTGTGTGTGTGTGTGTGTGTGTGTGTGTACGTGTGTGTGTGTGTGTTAATCTATGTACGTGCAGCAAGCAATATGTTTTAATCGTGCATTTCTTTAAATCGAGCTTTATTCAGAAATCATAAAAAAAAAAAATTCCCACCACAGCAATAACATATGCGCATTTAATTACGTATGCATTTATGCAATAGGCAAATATGCAGGTTTGAATATTCGCACGCTAAAATCGAGACGCATGTTTTCAATAATCAATTATTCAGACATAAAAACAATATTAAACGATATCTATGAAATATATAATTCTTCTTATTACTGTTGATTAATGTTGTAGTAGTAGTAGTAGTAGTAGTAGTAGTAGTAGTGGTGGTGGTGGTGGTGGTGGTGGTGGTGGTGGTAGTAGTAGTATTAGTATGCGCCGGTTTTCAAAGCTTCCATTCATGATGTGATGTGATGGATGTTGAGATTGAGTCGAAAATACAAGCTGGGACGATAAAATTGACGCTCTAAAAATACGACATGATTCCATTTCCGTATGATGAAAACGAGTTTTTCTTTTCTTTTTCTTTTTTTTTTTTTTTTTTTTTTTTTTTTTGTTGCAGGCCAACTACTAGTTGTCCAGTTGTGTACAAATCCCAAGAATAATAGGAGCCTTCATTCACGTCTGAGAGTAACACAATGTTTAACGAGCGAGGTCGGAGATGCGCCGCTGTACAACTCATGCTCTCTACCGATTCAAGATATGACAACAGGACCATTACCAGCACCCTCAAAATGCATCGCGGGATTTCCATGAATAACAGAGACGTGTCCAGGGTGATGAAAAACAAAGTTTCCGGCCACGGTTGTGATCTTTGGTGTCGTTTTAAGTGAGGGCCATATTATGCCACCTCACATCTTCAAAGTCGGCTGAAACTCAACACCAAAGTGTACCTGGATGTGCTGAAGAGTGTGGTGATCCCCTGGTGCAATCAGGTTGCCGTTGACAGGCCGTGTGTGTGCTAGCAGGACTCGGCGCCGGCCTACAAATCTAAGCTTGGCTTCAGAAGGAGTGCTACGACTTTGTACACTTCTCACACTGGTCCCCCCTCCTCCTCCTCCTCCTCCTCCTCCTCCTCCTGCGATAGTTTGACTATTTCGTTTGATCATACGTCGAGAACATCACCAACATGACCTCCCATAACACCAAAACCAGCCTGATCGCTGCCATCCGCCGAGTATTCGCCGAGCTCCCGCCGGCGCTTGTGGAAAAGGCATGCTCCCAGTTCTAGATCAGTATCGAGGCGGTGATTGAGGCTGAAGACGGCTACATTTTATAAATGGCAGCTCTACTACATAATCAAGTTACCTGAATTGATTTTTTTCAATAAAGGTTTTAAAATAAAAATGTAATGTTTTTTTTTATGGCGATAATTTTATCGTTCCACCCAGTAGTATATGGTTTTCATCCTTCAATTGGGATTTCTCAACTCATTACCCCTTCTTATTTATATCTTATTTAGGTGTTTATAGTCAATAGATAGATTTTTTTTTTCAGTGTGTCGTTTTAAGCAAAAACAATATTACATACTTAAATGTCATGTCGAAAATAGTAATGTATCCAAAAATTACAAAAATTCATCGAGTAGAAAGTTATTTATAGCTAAAAGTAATTTTTACGGAAAATTGGGTAAAATTGTACTTTTCTTAGATGTTTTAAAATAGACGACACGCACAGGGGTATAACTCGGAACTCCAATTTTAGAGTAAATTTTAATGGCGACAAGCTTATAACGATAGACTTTATTTTACTAACAACACAATAGCAGTTATTCTACTCGATGAATTTTCGTAATTTTTGGATATATTACTACTTTCGACATGACAATTAAATACTTAATATTGCTTCTGCTTAAAACGAGGTTTAAAAATCGGTCTGTCGACTATTTTAGCATGCTTATTGTTAAGTTTGCAGGTTGAAACAAGTAACGTAGCAAGCAATACAAATGACGACTCAACAAACAAAGGTAGATCAAATAACAAGTGTATTAGGAAAAGGTATATTTACAGGATATTTACATAATGGTGTCAAATGAGATAGTCTTTGCTGGAGAAATATATCTGCTCTCGGCGGCCTTCGGTGACTTCTGGTGAACACACACTCAGACTAACTGAGTCTTCCTATTTATGTGTAATTACTATCCACATATGCAAATGAATGTGTGCCACCACAACACTTATTGATAGGTATGAGTCTAATAAAAGCGGAATTTTCGACCTCCCATAATAAATAATAACAGTAAAACTTGTAAAATAAACTTGATTCGTCGTAATATTTGCTGTATTTTCAAGAAGAAAAATTATTTAAAATCTCTTTTTTTATTTTTTTATTTTCTATTTTTTTTTACTTTTCGTAAAATCAGTGAGTTTTCAAAAAATTCCCCCAAAACTTAAAGACAGGAAAAATGGAACCGAATGTTATTTCTACACATTTTGACGTAAACAATGAAAACAACGCAATTTTTTAAATTCTCTCAAAAATTAAATAATTGATCAATTTCGTTAATTTTTTTTTACATGCTTATTTAAAAAAAAATAATAAAAGCTGAATTATATATAAACTGAAATAAAAGAATATACAAAAAAATTCTCATATTTTGCCCCACCCCAACATAATCTTATTAGAAGTTTTTTGTGAGGAAATGCCATCTTAGTTTTTTTTTTTTTTTTTTTTTTTTTTTACATATCAAAATATACTGGAATGATGAAATAAAATATATTTAATTTTGGGTCACGATCGTTGCCGATTTATATGATTTTTATGGATTTTTCTGTAAAAAAAAAGTCAGAAAATATATTAAAATTATTATTTAAGTTTTACGCAACAAAAAAAAATGATTATTTATTATTTGCATTTTAAAATTTTCGCCTGTGAAATTTCAAAAGATTTCCGAAATAATTTCTTTTTTTTTTAATGAATGAATTTTTCAGGGTCCATGAAAAAAAAAACAGTGGAAGATTGCCTCTTAAAACTTATTATGAATATACAGGCAATCTTATAATTAATGATTTAAGAATTAATAATTTTCAAATCGATGCCAATGAGCAAGTAAAAAATATATTTAGAAATCGAACATGAATAAATTTTCTATGGTAGACCTATGGCGGTTACCATAATGTAATTCTTGTTGGGTAGGTCACCATTTCGGCGGGTCCCCCTTTTGGGGAGTCGTCGAAATTAATAAGACGGGATTAGAAACCGACCTGGGAATAATAATGAACAAAGGAACTTCCAAACGAAACGGTTTTATATTCATTTCAGCGTACAAGTGGTATCGGGTTATAGAAAGTTTGTGATTTTCATTTTTGTCCCCTGACTCTGAAACCACTTGCGTCTCCGTCTTTTTGCTTCGCACACTTTTTGTATCTCTCTTTTTGTCTTTCCCACCAGAACTGTTCTCCGTCCTGATTGGTTACAACCTCTGGTCACATGTTTGAGGAAAGGAGGAAGGAAGGAAGGAGGAAGGGAAGAGTAGAGAGAAAGAGACATGTAATGGAGAAATAGTAGTCTTGGCTTCACTACAGACCAATTTGTTCATCTTCGCATCCCACTAATAAAAATCGTCGCGTATGTTATTACATTTATATTATAATATTACTTGTCTCTTCATTGTTAGAACAAAAATATAACTTATAAACCAAGTAAGTGAAAAAAATATGAGTTCAGAGTTAATTAAATTTCTCTGTGTATAACTGCTTTTACAATCTGTTAAAATTAATTTTTAAAAAAGTGACTTTTGGAAGTACAAAAATTTTGAATTGAAAATTAATTTTTGAATTGAAAATTAATTTTTTAATTGAAAATTAATTTTTGAATTGAAAATTAATTTTTAAAAAAGTGACTTTTGGAAGTACAAAAATTTTGAATTGAAAATTTATTTTTGAATTGAAAATTAATTTTTGAATTGAAAATTAATTTTTGAATTGAAAATTAATTTTTGAATTGAAAATTATTTTTTTTAAAAAGTGACTTTTGGAAGTACAAAAATTTTGAATTGAAAATTAATTTTTGAATTGAAAATTAATTTTTAAAAAAGTGACTTTTGGAAGTACAAAAATTTTGAATTGAAAATAAGTTTCTGATAGACTCCATTTAAGGATTTGGTTAAAATTTAAATTATGCTTAGTTTTAGGAATTAAAAATAAATATTTCCTAGGATGAAGAGGGATTTAATAGAATAAAATTTAAATATTAATTTTCTTCGGACTACAAATTACGATATTGAAAATTAATAAATTGTTATCAACGAGAAAATGCTGTCACTTCAAGCCGTCCAACCGGAAGATAATTGTTTTAGTTGATGTCTTCTCAACGAGACATTTTTTTCTGGAAATACACATCTATATAGTATGTCTTTTCCATCATATTTCAAGTCAAAGGTAAGACTTTTACTATATGCTGTTTCTTATTTCATTTTTCTAAGACGCACATACACATTAAAATTTATAAATTCATTTGTGCGGGAATTACAGCATTTACCCATACCAAATCTCTTGGGTCAAAAAACAGGATGCTTGAGAAATGGCCGACGTAGTTGAAAGCATGATTTTTTTTTTTTTTCGTAAAAAATATGAATTTTTGACCAATCAGGGCTCGATTTAAAAAAATTATTTTTTGCAAGCCTCTGGTGGCCTCTAAAGAAATATAAAAGGCAAGAAGAACTTCTCTCATCAGAGAGGAACATCAGACACCAACAGAAAGACAAGTCGCAAGTCGAACTCCCGTCGAGCGAATTCAGTATCTGAAATGACAGCTTTTGTCGCACGTCAAAGAACATTGCTTGACTCTCTCTTTTTCTCACTTCGCCACAACACGTAGTCGGACTCTTTTTTTCACACTCTCAAGTCTTCATCTTCTTCCTCCCTTCATTCTTTCATGCAGAATGCCATCTTTGCGCACACTAAAAAAGTAATTTCTTTCCTATGAACGAAAATATACAAAAGTTTATTTTACATTATTTGGCAGTGTATTTCTTTTTATTTATTTGTTTCGGGGGACTTATGCAACTCCCCAACAACTATATTTAACTTGACTAATAATTGAACCAAAACTTATCAAGATTAAATATATATTTGTACTAAGTTTTTCCCCTACATTTTTAAAGTCTAATGTAGCCTGATTTTTCTTGCATTTACAAAAGTTTACCGCCATTGATATTTTTCTTATTTTTTAAAGTTTCTGTTATTTTGCGATGTGTAAATCAAATTTCGCGAGTTTTATGGAGTCTAAAATAAATAATATGTATATGTGATTTAACCCGTGATCATTCTTCTTCAAGATAGAGTAAAAATTACAATGAATTTTACTTTACAAGTTTTTACTTGAATTTTTTGTTGCGGGTGTTGAAAATTAGTGTAATACCTAAGATATTTTGTTATGGATGTCTAAAATTAGTGTAATACCTGAGATATTTTTTTATGGGTGTCTAAAATTAGTGTAATACCTAAGATATTTTGTTATGGATGTCTAAAATTAGTGTAATACCTAAGATATTTTGTTATGGGTGTCTAAAATTAGTGTAATACCCAAGATATTTTGTTATGGGTGTTTAAAATTAGTGTAATACCTAATATATTTTGTTATGGGTGTCTAAAATTAATGTAATACCTAAGATATTTTGTTATGGGTGTCTAAAATTAGTGTAATACCTGAGATATTTTGTTATGGATGTCTAAAATTAGTGTAATACCTAAGATATTTTGTTATAGATGTCTAAAATTAGTGTAATACCTAATATATTTTGTTATGGGTGTTTAAAATTAGTGTAATACCTAAGATATTTTGTTATGGGTGTCTAAAATTAGTGTAATACCTAATATATTTTGTTATGGGTGTTTAAAATTAGTGTAATACCTAAGATAGTTTGTTATGGATGTCTAAAATTAGTGTAATACCTAAGATATTTTGTTATGGATGTCTAAAATTAGTGTAATACCTAAGATATTTTGTTATGGATGTCTAAAATTAGTGTAATACCTAAGATATTTTGTTATGGATGTCTAAAATTAGTGTAATACCTAAGATATTTTGTTATGGGTGTCTAAAATTAGTGTAATACCTAAGATATTTTGTTATGGATGTCTAAAATTAGTGTAATACCTAAGATATTTTGTTATGGGTGTCTAAAATTAGTGTAATACCTGAGATATTTTGTTATGGATGTCTAAAATTAGTGTAATACCTAAGATATAGTTTTCTTCGTTTTTGTAGCGAAATTCGAAAATAAAAATATTAAATTTCAAGTGAAACCAATGATATCTACTAAATTGTCGTGTCGCAGTAATGGACATATCCAAAAATTACGAAAAACGGTGAGGTAGAAAATTAATTGTTAATGAAAACAGTTTTCAGAAACAATTAGCGAAAATTGAGTTTCGTAAACAGAAAAGAAAAAAAAACAGAATTCGGAACGTAACAAAATGGGATGCAACTTTTTTGAATTCTGAAAATCTTTGGCAAATTTAGCAAAACTCAGTTTTCGCTAACTGTCTCTGAAAACTGTGTTCATTAATAATTAATTATCGATTTTCGTAATTTTTGGATATTTTCATTACTGCGACATGACAATTTAGTAGATACCATTGGTTTCACATGAAATTCAATATTTCAATTTTCGGTACAATAACGAAGGAGACTCGAAGTTAGTAGTAGTAGTAGTAGTAGTAGTAGTAGTAGTAGTAGTAGTAGTAGTAGTAGTAGTAGGGGTGATTAATATCATTATCGTTTGGTCAATAAGGTAGCCGAACTTCGTGTTTGCCATCCTTGATTATCGTCGTGTTACTAATCATTGTCGTGTTGCTAATAGCAACTGCCACCCGCAAAGTGGAGGGAACGGGGAAGGAAAAGGGTGAATTCGGTTGCACGAATAAATACGAAACAACAATGAATAAATAAATTTATAAATGCGAACTGAAGTAAAATAAATGATTAAAAAAAAGAAATCCACAGACCTGCATACGAACCAGATCATGCGTTGTCTGCATACGCACTCGTGCGCGCGGGATGGAGAATAAAAAAGGCAAAGTAAAAAGAGAGAAATAATCGGATGATAAAGAAGAAGAAGAAGAAGAAAAGGTAAATATTTTAAAAGAAAAAAAGAAGAGTCACGTGTTGCCTGTAAGTTTTTCTGTTTGATTATATATACAGGGTGTCCGTAAAGTTACTATACAGTCTTATTGTTCTATTGTATTATATTTCTATCAATAGTTAATATTTATTTTTTACAGGTTTATTTAATCAAGCATAGTAACTTGTAAGACTGTATAGTAACTTTACGGACACCCTGTATATATATATATATATATATATATATATATATATATATATATATATATATATATATATATATATATATATATATATATATATATAGTGAGAATTTCTCTCACAAGGTTTATGCTCTTGGCAGATGGAAGAAAACCAAACTGAAATCACAACAGGCTCACCTTTAAAACTTCAAGTAAATTTTATTAAACCAAAAAAGATCCATGTTGCAAAAGATGCGTCATCTTCAGCTATCTGCCACTATAGGCTGGTAACGTCCCCGAATGGATAATAGTCGTCTTTTATAAAGGCTGGGTAGAAAATGCCGCTTACGAAGAAATGCGCAGGTTGAAGTGTTGAGGTATCTTCAAAGATAGATACTGCTGGTAACCTCGTGGTGCTCTCTTTGATACAGTCCAATGGCGGACAAAGCAGGTCAAACAGTAGACTTTAATTTCGTCTCTGACAGACATTAATTTGTAAATAAGAAAGTCAATAGATTCACAGAACACAAAGCGTGCAAATATAAAAATTCGTCCCACATAAAAAAATTCTAATTGACTTCAAAAGAACTTCGGATTTACAAGCTAAGAAGTCGGCTGGCAATTACATTCTAAAAAAGCCTAAAAAATGATAATATTTCGTCCCACATTTGGGCATTAAAACGTCTCAAAGCAACAAAGTACTTTTGCTGCTTCGAGCTTAGAGCGAGAATTCGTTCATTAACACTGTGTCTTTTTGAATTCTGGTGATCTGAAAGGATAATTTTGGCGCCAAGAACATTCTCGGCAGTTAGTTATAACATGCAATTTGATTGGTTCAAACAAATCCGTAGGCAGACAAACCGTCCAATAAAGAGCTTGCTTATTAATTTGTTAACACGTAAGGAATATTTATAAATATATTTTAATGTTTTCCGTTACTTTGTGCTTGAGGAATATTCGATTATGGCATGTGTAGCTTACATAAAAATTCATTTAAGTAGTCATTGCCTCAAATTTCGTTTTGATTTCGGTTCGCTGAAATTATTTCAAGTAAAGAGCATTAAAAACTATTTCAAAACAAAACAAAAAAATGAACTGAACTTTTATTGAATATGGTAAATTTATTTTTTGTATATTTATTTTTTGGGGTAGTCGTTTGTTGGCTTTTCTGTTAAACACTCTTACTAAATAATATCGACGAAATATTGAAAAACAAAGAGGCAAAAACAGTTTTGAAAAATAATGAAACTTTACTTACTTTAGTAAAATAATCCGAAACAGCAAAATGGGATATTAAAAAAGTAAACACGTAATTACTTTAGTTTTTAAAGCAAAGGATCGATATAAATATAAATAAGAAGAAAATGACGCCCTTTTCAAGCAGAACAGCTTCGTTTCAGTTTTACAGTATTGAACGGTGTAGTATTGCGCTGTCGGATTCAGGGTTTTACTATTGTAATGTAAAGACACGCAGAAAGAGTTGTAATCAACTGAATTCCTTCTAGTATACTGACAAAAAAACTTAAACAGATATATAAATAAAAATAAAAGGTTATGTAAATGTTTTTAAAAAGACATATAATCACGTGAGCAGGATTTTTTCCTTCTTTTGACACGATAACAAGTAACGTTCTTATTTTTTATTATTTATCTATTTTCGAAAGAGTGCCCCGTGCAAGTGGAGAAGGAAAAAATAGAGTTATGCAAAATTTATGTCGAGAATTGTCTAAAGTTCCGACTTTTTTTTTTTTTGGCTTTCACTTTAATAAGAACGTGAATTTATGAGGTGAATTTATTCGACACAATATGATTCAACTCAAAAAAATAAATAAAAGCCAATGTTAATTAAGAGTAAAGTTAAGGTTTTATTGGGGATCCTCACCCCTTTTAAAAAACCTTGTTAAACTTTGTGACATATTTACATTCTATGGAGGTCAGGCGAACACCCAATAATTTATTATACCATATTTCTTCAAACTGAAACATAATTATCAAAGTATATTTACGCAAATAGATATGAAAAGTCTTTGTTAAAGTTTGTGCCTATTTCCATGGAGTACAGGCGCGAACGCAGACCCCACAATTTGATTATACCATCCCTATTTAAGTTAAAACATACTTATCAAAGTATTCTTATGTACATCTATATAAAAAACCCTTGTAAACATTTTTTTTTTCATTCTTTATTTCCATACTTTGGGGGCCAGGCGCGAACGTAAACCCCACAATTTTTATGAACCACCGTTCTGCCAGATCAAACATATCCATTCCTGATCCTCGATACATCTTCTATCATTATATGTAATCAGTTTTTTAAAATAGTCAACCATATAGGAACCTATTCATGACCAGACAGACAGACAGACAGACAGACAGACACACACACATACACACACACACACGTTCAGCTTTATATTATAGATATATAAGATATATGTGCGTGTGTGTGTGTGTGTGTGTGTGTGCGTGTGTGTTTATTTTTTTATTACCGTTTTATCTGTTTAGTTACACATGTTTCGGTTGCCGAACCATATCTACGATCCAGCAACCTCGTCAGACCTTACAGTTTTTCTGTAAGGTCTTATGAGGTTGCTGGATCGTAGATATGGTTTGGCAACTGAAACATGTGTAACTAAACAGATAAAACGGTAATAAAAAAATAAAACACATTTTTGCTCTGCAATAGTATTGATCACTCTCTTTAGGTTTTTACTAGTTACCATTTTTGCTATATATATATATATATATATATATATATATATATATATATATATATATATATATATATATATATATATACACTATCAGGGAGACCCGACGTCTATAAGGAACGAACTCTCACACACACACACGCACACACACACACACACAGTTGCATTTATATAATTGTAGAGATATATGTACAGAGAAGGAGCGCGAGAAAAGTGTATAATATTAGCAGGCTGCTTAGCATTACCCGGTCATAAAATATGCATAAACGTCATAAATATCATAAATATCATAAAATATTATAAATATCATAAAATATGCATAAACATCATAAATATCATAAAATATCATAAAATATTATAAATATCATAAAATATTATAAATATCATAAAATATGCATAAACATCATAAATATCATAAAATATCATAAATATCATAAAATATTATAAATATCATAAAATATTATAAATATCATAAAATATGCATAAACATCATAAATATCATAAAATATCGTAAATATCATAAAATATCATAATATCATAAAATATTATAAATATCATAAAATATTATAAATATCATAAAATA